>NW_015090847.1:3076679-3088426 GCF_001431845.1 Calidris pugnax
CCATTATAAGGTCTCCCCGGAGCCTTCTCTTCTCCAGGCTGAACACCCCCAGCTCTCTCAGCCTGTCCTCATAGGAGAGGTGCTCCATCCCTCTCAGCATCTTCGTGACCCTCTGCTGGACCCATTCCAAAGGTCTGTGTCCTTCTTATGTTAGGGGGTCCAGAGCTGGACACAGTACTCCAGGTGGGGTCTCATGAGAGCCAAGTGGAGGGGCAAAATCATCTCCCTTGATCTGCCAGCCATGCTTCTTTTGATGCATCCCAGGATGCAGTTGGCTATCTGGGCTGTGAGCACACATAGCCAGCTCACGTTGAGCTTCTCATCAGCCAAGATCCCCAAGTCCCTCTTCTCAGGGCTGCTCTCAATCCATTCTTTGCCCAGCCTGTATTTGTGCATGGGACTGCCATGGCCCATGTGCAGGACCTTGCAATTGGCCTGGTTGAACTTCATGAGTTTTGCACATGCCCACCTTTCAAGCCTGTCTGGGTTCCTCTGAATGGCATCCCTTCCCTCCCGCAGGTTGACCAAACCACACAACTTGGTTTCACCAGCAAACTTTCTGAGGATGCACTCAATCCCAACATCCATGTCTCCAACAAAGATGTCAAATAGTCCTGGTCCCAGTAACAAGCCCTGAGGAACACCACTTACCACTGGTCACCACTTGGACATGGAGCTGTTGACCGCAACCCTTTGAGTGTGAACATCCAGCCAGTTCCTTATCCACCAAGTGGTCCATCCATCAAATCCATGTCTCTCCAGTTTAGAGAAAAGGATATCATCTGGGACAGTGTCAAACGCTTTGCACAAATCTAGGTAGATGGTATCTGTTGCTCTCCCCTTATCCACCAATACTGTAACACTGTTGTCCAAGGTCACCAAATTTGCCAGGCACAATTTTCCCTTAGTGAAGCTATGTTGACTGTCACAGATCACCTCCTTATTTTCCTTGTGCCTTAGCAGAGTTTCCAGGAGGATCTGCTCCATGATCTTGCCTAGCACAGAGGTGAAACTGATTGGCTTGTCAGTTCCCTTTGTCTCTCTTTTTTCCCTTTTTAAAAATGGGTGTTAAGTTTCCCCTTTACCAGTCAGTGGGAACTTCACCAGACTGCCATGACTTTTCAAATAGGATGGATAGTGTCTTGGCAACTTCATCTGCCAGTTCGCTCAGGACCCACAGATGAATCCCATCTGATGCTATAGTTTTGTGCACCTTTAGGTTTCTCAAGTGGTCTCAAACCTGATCTTCTTCTACAATGGTTTGTTAGTTGTTCTCCTAGTCCTTGCCTTTGCATTCTGTGACTTGGATGGTGTGGCTAGAGCCCTTGCCAGTGAAGACTGAGGCAAAAAAGTCATTCAGTACCTCAGCCTTCTTCGTATCCCAGGTGACCAGGTCTCCTGTTTCCTTCCAGAGGGGGACCACATTTTCCCTAGTCTTCCTTTTGTCACTGACATACCTATAGAAGGCTTTCTTGTTGCCCTTGATACCCCTGGCCAGATTTAACTCTTAACTGGGCTTCAGCTTTCCTAACCTGATTGCTGGCTGCTCAGACTATTTCTCTGTATTTCTCTCAGGCTACCTGTCCTTGCTTCTTCTGTAGGCTTCCTTTTTCTGTTTGTGATTGTCCAGGAGCTTCTTGTTCATCCCCTTCAACTGGGAGGATTGATTTAAAAACTACCTGTGACCCAGAGTTCCTGACCACTGCTCGCAGGGCTCTATGATCTTTGTTGATAGTCTTCAGGCTGCTGCCAGCTGCATCACTGGTGCCAATATGGCACAGCAGCAGTGGACTCTCATACTTCTGTCTCTGTTTGCTGATCTCCAATAAACAGACTCAAACTCCAGGCTTGGCATCTCTTCCAGACTGCTGTACTGTTAACTGTGACAACTCATGACATGTACAGAGAGACCCAGCTTTTTCAGCTTTCAACCATCTCTTGACCTCGGAGCTCTCATGCTAATGAACTGACCACATCCAATTTACTTAATTCCTAGAAAGCTAAGTTGACAAATTCCAAAGTCAGTTTATTGAGCCTGTCTCCAGATGGATAATCCTCTCTGCCGAGGATCAACATACTTGGCTCTGCTCCTGCACACCTAGCTTGAGAAGACATGTGGGAAAACGTTGACTCATCACCCTCAGCCTAACACATATGAGGGAATTACTCGTTCCCCTCCTGTCACTGAAATGGTGAAAGGTAGATATAGTATGGTTTTCATCTATGACAACACTGCATAGATTTTTGCCTGTTGCCCTTTGATTTTCACTTCCTCACCCATTCACCACAAGCTTTTCCTAGATCTTTTTGCAGCTGGCTGTCATCAGCAACAAGGAAAGAGGCTGGCTACAGCTCACGGCATGCTGCTGCACACCAGTCCATGGTAGCCATGCTTTACCTGACTCTTTCTCAGGAAGGATCTCAGCCAGTGGTACAGGATGAATTAAGCATCAAGCAACATAGAATCATAGAATGGTTTGGGCTGGAAGGGACCCTAAATATCAACTTGTTCCAACCCCCCCTGCCATGGTCAGGGACACCTCCCACAAGACCAGATTGCTCAAAGACTCGCCCAGCCTGGGATGCATGATACAAAGCTCATATAAATCACTGTTATGGGTATTCCCTTTTAGCAGACTGCACATCACAACACATAAGACTAGAAAACATGGATGTGGCATAGTCATTACCTATATGATAGAAGATACAGGTACGTGAAGGTCATTCAGCCTTTGCCTGTTTCTTCACAGTTGACCCCTTGCCTTTGCCCTTGTTTGTAGGAGGATTTCATAAGTACGGACAAAATTTAAAAGGGCACAAGAGGAGCCTCAAATATAGTGTACTGTTTATCTGTAATCTTCATCTCTTCCATCCCTTCATTTCTCTCTTCCAGGATTTCACCTCCATTTTTAGATTTACAACCAAAATTATATTGTTTGTTTTAATGCCATATATCTTTGATTCTTTGAAACTTTCAAATTTTTATCCTAAAGAAAGGGTCTCTAAAATATGAACTAATTCCTGCTGCTGTCAAACAGTATCAGTCTCCCAGCTGTCCATTACCCTCTTTCTAACATAAGCTTCTCTTGCCTAAATCCGTGTGTTTTCAAAAGAATATTTCTCCCTTCTGCCACTCAGAAGTGTGTTATATGATATGTCTTTTCTGCCTTCTATCTGCTTTGTTGATTTAGGCCTAACTGCTAATCCAGCCCAGATTGCAAAAACTAGCTAGTTCTTGTTCACTTTCTTTAGCAGTTTCTGAGTCGTCCCAGATGCTTTTTGTGTTTCTTTTGGATTTCTGAAGTAACTATGAGGGAATAAAGAAGCCAGATTCATTAATTAAGTTCTTTTACCTCTAGTCTCGAGGCTGCTGGGAAAGCAGGTATTTCAAAGTAATAAATTTTCTCCCAAGTGATTTGATGCTCATCGTTGGTACTAGCATCAGATCCCTGGCATACCTGACCCTTGTTGGCTGAGGATGTGCAAAGCAGAGACTAGAATGGGGACTAGAAACACAAGTGTTTTTATCCCTTTATGAGAAAGAAATGGGAGGCGGTGTCTGCTAAATTATGGTATAAAGCCAGTCCTAATTAATAATAAATGTGTATACAATGTTATGGAGCATTGCTAGGACATTCAAAAAGTTCTCCTCTATTCTTCTCTGTCTCCACCACACCGGGAGTACTAGCTCAAAAGTTTTCTCAAAAAGTTCCTCCTTCACACAGCCTCTCTGCTGCAATAAATGGTCAAATTCATTTGGGAAGCAGATTTAGCATTGAAGCATTGCTGGGTACAGAATAGGCTACTTTTGATCGAGTGACATGCCATGATGCTTCAATCATCAGACGCATATGATTATTAGCAGATTTCCGGATTACATCTAGGATTTTAGCTGCCTTTGGCAGCTAATTTTCCCCACCCCAAACGCTTTTCCTTTCTTGAGGTGATATTTTGAGATTTTATTGACTTTTATTGCATTCTGAGATTTTTTTTCCCAACAAAGATGTATCTTTTGAAAGAAGAGGTTGGAATATTTAATTTCTCAGGAGGTGGACTTACTCAGGCTTTACTGAAAAAAAAACAACCACCAAACCAAAAGCAAAACAAAAATAAACCACCAAGCACCCTCCAAGCCAGACTACTGTTCTGCAACAGGTTTTAAGAGAGCAAAGCGTTGTCTGAGCGCAGACAATACTGACCACCTTACGAAGTCACAAAATATATAGGCTCAAGGATATATCAGGCAGGTTGACCCACCATCTGTAACTGTCCCGGTTTGAAGTAAAACTGAACCAATTTTATGTCCTGTAATTTTACATTTAGCTAGGCATTTTCTAACTCTCTGAAATCAATGGCACATTGTGGAGAAAACTGCTCCTTCTCAGAATGATAAGACCAATCTTTGTGTTACATGCCAAGGAATGGTATGCAGAGAGGCTCTTGCTTATACTTATTGCTATAACAACCAAGATGAGCCAATTTTCGTTAAAACGTAGAGAGGTTACATCCGTGAGGAGGAATAGACAGGAGAGATGACCCAAACCTGACCAACAGGGTATTCATAGAGAGGTTACATCTGTGAGGAGGAACAGACAGGAGAGGTGACCCAAACCTGACCAACAGGGTATTCCATCCCATCTGCCCCATGCTCAGTGTAAAGCTGAAGGATTAAAGGGTCAACTTTCTTCCTGTGATGGCCATCATCTGAAGAGGACTCTTGTCTGTTCATCTGCCTTTGATCCTGATCCGTGTGTTCCTGACTCCAGAGATGGAACCCAGTTCCTATCCATCGTTGAGTCCAGTCTGGGACTTCCCCAGTGCCTATTGGTGATGTAATTGTCATTCTGGAAGCTTGATACGGTTTTGTATATATTGTATCTATTTCGTTATTTTCTTCTTTTTTATTTCAATATTAATTCTTCATTAAAGTTTAAAAACTTCTAAACCTCCTTATCTCTTCCTCTCCTCTATTTGGGGGCAGAGAGGAGGGGCGATCTGTCAGTCTGGTTTTGGTAAATTAGGCTGAAACCATGACAGTAACCCAAGAAAATTATTCACAATAAACTTATGCTAACAAAACTGTTGCCTCTATGGAAAACTCCACTCAAAATGCCCAACCCTGGTTTAATATATACTAATAAACACTATTACGCCAGTAACTGCAATTTTATTCTATATAGTCAAGTGCTACACCAAAAACCTGGAAGTTCATGTGTATTATTGATAGCTATGTACACCATTCTATCATTAGATTTGCCCAAGATATGCATATACACCTATTATCCATGTCATTAGTATGAAAAGTTCTCAAGTATTTTAAAAGCCCTTTCACATTGCATTAACTGAACAAGTAGAGACATGGATACTGTATATTTTCTTATACAAAAAATATTGCAGAGCAGGTGAGAAAATAAACAGGAGAAAATAGAGAGTGCATGAAGAAGGCATAGAAATGACAAGTACAACTGAACTGCAATGTAAAATAAAAGTATTCAGAAGATATAAATTGATAAAATAGAGATATGTGATAAATAGGCAAATATGTGTCTGTGATTTGCTGGAGATGTCTATCATGAGCGCACATGTGATCATAATTTAGGGAAGATGAAAGACAGATCCAGCAGTGGAATTAAATACTTACTGATCAGATGAGCTCATAACAGCATAAGCTCCTTTTATGCCCTGTCAGTACTGCAGATCTCTAAATTAGTTGAGGAAAAAGCAGTCCTGGGGAGATTCATATCTGAATGACAAAGGTATCATAGATCGATCCTGTGAGGTCGAAGAACAAGACTAGCACCAGACTAAAATACAACAACAGGCTACCCAGGGAGGTCGTGGAGTCCTCTTCTTTGGAGATTTTCAAGACCCACCTGGATGCAGTCCTGAGTAACATGCTCTGACAAGCTCTAGGCAATCCTGCTTTAGCAGGGGAGTTGGACTAGATGATCTCTATGGTCCCTTCCAACCCTAAAAATTCAGTGAAATTCAGTGAAACAAGCCAAAAAAACACATATTAAACGCTACCAATGTATTGCAAGACAAGAAAAAATCCGAAGAGAGCATCTTTGGCATCCCTGAAACAGCAGGCACCATAAATGCATAGTTTGGTGGTGCGGAGGTTCTGTGCAGATGTGAAATTTCCCATTCTAACCTGTGGTGCTGCAGCTCTGCTCATCCGTAGAACAGGGAGCAGAAGATCTGCATACTCGCAACCCCATCAAACAGGCATGGAGCCCAACTTGTAACAGAAAGGGGCTTGGCTTTCAGAACCCCTCAGTTCACATCCTAAGGACAAGTTGCCAGCGATGCAGAATTGTTTGTTGGCTGTTATATAAACATGTAGTAGAACAATCAATTATCTTGCATTGAAAGGGCTAGTATTGGGGCCAGTTTTCTTTAATATCATTATCATTGATATTGCTAGGACAAGAGGATCAGACATGGCAGGAGAGTTGATCTGCTTGAGGGTGGGAAAGCTTTGCAGAGGGATCTGGACAGGCTGGGTGGATGGGCCAAGGCCAATGGGTATGAGGTTCAACAAGGCCAAGTGCTGGGTCCTGCACTTGTCACAACAACCCCTTGCAGCGCTACAGGTTTGGGAAGAGTGGCTGGAAATGCGCCCAGTTGAAAAGGACCTTGAGGTGTTGGTCGACTGTTGGCTGAATATGAGCCAGCAGTGTGCTCATGTGGCCAAGAAGGCCTGTATCAGAAATAGTGTAGCCAGTAGGATTAGTGAAGTGATTGTTCCTTTGTGCTCGGCACTGCTGAGGCCACATACTTGAATATTATGTCCAGTTTGGGGTCCCTTACTAGAAGAAAGACATTGAGGTGCTGGAGCGAGTCCAGAGAAGGGCAACGAAGCTGCTGAAGGGTCTAGAGCACAAATCTTATGAGGAGAGGCTGAGGGAGCTGGGGTTATTTAGCCTGGCGAAAAGGAGGCTGAAGGGAGACCTTATTGGTCTCTACAACTCCCTGAATGGAGATTTTAGTGCAGTGGGTATCAGGCTCTTTTCACAAGTAATAAGGGATAGGACAAGAGGAACTGGCCTCAAGTTGCACCAAGGGAGATTTAGGATGGATATTAGGAAAAATTTCTTCACTGAAACAGTTATCAAGCATTGGAACAGGCTTCCTAGGGAGGTGCTTGAGGCACCATCCCCGGAGGTGTTCAAAAGATGGGTTGACATGGTCCTCAGGAATATGGTTTAGTGGTGTGTTTTTTTGGTTTTGTGGTGTGGTGGGTTTTTTTGTTTGTTGTTTGTTTTTTTTGTTTTTTTTTTGTCAGAGTTAGGTTGATAGTTGGACTAGATTATCTTTAAGGTCCCTTCCAACCTAGATTGGATTCCAACCTAGAAGATTCTATGATTCTATGACATGGTTTAGTGGTGTTTTTGGCATTATTAGGTTTACAGTTAGACTCTATGATCTTAGATGTCTTTTCCAACCTAGACGATTGCACGATTGTATGATTCTATGAAACTCATCTAAATGTGGACCTCATGCCAGCCCAGTATGCTAGTCACTGTGCTAGCATGGTATAGCTGAATAACAGATAATGACCATTATGTTCAACTCTCATGTGTTTTTCCTGCCATGTCACTATAAGATAACTTGTTTGAAAAATCATGTAAATCTTGCAGTGAATAACATATGATGAGATTGAAAACAGAAAGAAAACTATCCACTCATCCTTTTGTAAGGTTCTGGTTTAATAGTTGTTTTCACAGACAATAGGTTTTTTTATCAATTTACTAACCTCTTAATGTTCCCTAATGGAAGTCTCTGTCCCTTCATTTACTGAAGGGGTAGCTGATTTGAAATTCAGCACAACTGTGGGAATATAAACCTCCAGTGGGAAGATTAGAGAGATTGATACCTTTGGTTTTGGCAAATCAGTTACAACGTGCACTAATTAAGCACAATTTGCAGCCCTAGATGCTAATATACTATGTCAAAGTGAAACGGAACTGTAGATGAAGCACGTAGGGATGGATAGTTCAGCTCTCATGTCTATGTGTCTTTAAAGTTGCAACTACTGAATCCTTAAGTGTCCTTACTAGAAAGCTTTGCAGCCAGTAGAATTTAACACACAAGGAAAAGGCGGTTTTCCTAGAACTATTTAAATTGGTCTGGATTTCTTTCACAGCATGCTTCAGCTGCAGATTACAGTTATGCCTTTCATTCTGCGCTAGATGCTTGGAAGCTGGGATGTTTATGGTAAAGAGCAGATTTACTCTTTTCCATGATGATGAATGAAGCAACAATGAAATGAAATAGATGAAAATTGGCACATCCTGGCCCATATTATTCGTATTTATCCTCAGATGATGCAACTATTCAGAAGTTTTCCTATTAAGAGTAGAGGGAAAAGAAAAAAGAACAGGCACCAGCTTTGAGGAAAAGAGATAGAAACCTAACCATCATTTACAGGACAGCTTCTTGTACAACTTAAAGTGCACAGGGGCTCCTTTCAGTTCAGCTCATTGTCCCAATGCTTATCTGAATGCTGGGGTCTTGTAAATTGTGCACATTCTCAGCAAGTTCTGTTCTTGACTGCTGTAAAACTGCCACCTTGACCCTGCAATTCACCTGTTCGCCAGGACTTGGCTGCTTACCACTGCTTGGGTACAGGCATAGAGGAGGAAATGCTTCATGGAAGAGCAGTAAAACTCAGCTCTTTGCTCTTACTGCTTTGTGACACCCTACTGCTTGGTCAGCCCAGAATCCAGAAGCAACATGAATGTGGTTAGCAGCAAGGTGAAGGCAAATTTCTCTAAATTTAGAGGACATCAGGAATGACTGACTTCAAGTACAGTTAATACTACACTAACTCTTCCTGAGAAACAACATGTACCCCTTCAAAAAAAGGTTTCTCTCCAGTGCCTTCACTTGTTCATGTGGGCCTCCCATTAAAAGTTTAGAGGGAATTAATAAAGGATTAATACTATTACACTCGGTGGCAACAGCTTTTTATCGATCTCAACATGCTAGCATCTCAAGATCTTAGCATTTATTTTTGCAAGTTTATATGAAAAAAATATTCTGCATTGTGCACTGTCCCTTTCAAACTTACAGCATTTATTCCATTTGAAGCCAATTTATTTTTCTGAAAAAATGAACAAATAAATACATAAATGTGCCCATATATGAATGAAGCCCCATTTAAGACAAAAGCATGCAGGTCTGGTACAGTGACTGAACTTTAATCCTATTTTCCTTCTTCATCTGTTCCAAGAGCTCAGCTTTTTGTTGTGCTGAATTTCTTACAGTTACTAAAGCCACATCCACAGCTTCTCTTCTCATCTTACTCCCTTCCTGCTAGGAAACAAAGACCAGCTGCTTAGTTTTCATTCATAGCTCTCTGTAACAAAGTCAAAGAATTCATACATTAGCCTAAATTGTAATTTAAACATATATTCTTGCAGTAAAGAGAAAAAACAAGCAAGTAAACTTACAGTGACACAGAAAACCACCCAAAAAACCTCCTGAAATGATGTGGTAAACTGCTACAAAGTTGTAGATAATCCCTATCTTTTTTCTTCACCATACATCTTTTTCTTCATCGTACATTTTCTTTACAATACAAAGGCAACAAAGCAAGTAACTAACTTTCTCCTGTAAAGGAAGTAAAGTAACTATACATTTCAGTAGCAACATAGCACCTCTGCAGTAGCACTTGTGGATGAATCAGATGAATACTTGCACAGGCACACAAATGGGTTGGAAATGACTGGCCTTGCTCAGAGATATTTGTAACAAGGTGCACAAAACACTCATTCTCTCTAGGGATTAAGGCAGAACAGAGGCCTAATATTACCTACTTTGCAATGACAATTCATTTCACATCTTTGAGACTTGTGTCCTCAAAGCAAGCTGAATGACTTATCATGTAATTGAAAAGGTAGGAGCCATAATGGCTTTCTTAAACCAGTGGTAAAAACCTGATGAATGAAGAAAGATCTATCATCCCACCATGGTTGGGCTGGACAGACATGGTTATGAACAAGATACAAAGGCACCATTTTCGTTGACCTCCAGGAACTTATGCTTAACTTCTCTGTTTAGCTGCCTTGGCAAAAATTAAATCTTTTTGTATTTCCTTTCAAGAAGCAGAGAAAGACACCATTCGTCCCCACCTGGGAGTGTGGAGGATTCTTATGTTGAGAGAACTGTGTGAACGTGTATGGGATGCAGAAGGGGTTGGAGTACATTCACAGGGCTCGCATGTGCACCGTGACCCACACCAACCCCAGGGATCAGGCAGAAGCCAAAAAGGAGAGAGCCTCAGTCTGGCAGCTAGGGCACAGGGCTCACTGCCTGCAAGTACTGCTGACTGCTACTGATGCTACATCAATCGCATGTCAAAGGCCACAGCAAAGCATGTCAGAGGCAAGAGGCACCATGTGGGTATTTCAAACAACAGCTCCAAAAAGGGGAAGGGAAAAAAGAGGAGTTAGGTCTCTTCCCACACACAGAGGAAACATGACTGCTTTCAGCCTTAGGACAGAAGTAGTTTCTATGCTTATCATTACAAAGAAAACCTGACTGGTTTTGCCTGCCTGCACAACAGGACCCTTCCTGTGTCTTTGCTAGGATTGGGCTCTCTGTTTTGCTCTGTTTTTCATCAGATCATTAGGAGTTCAGTTTTATCCTAACAAAGAAGGAAGAAGTGACTTTTGTGGCAGATAATTTCCTGAGCTGAATTTTATTTTTCAGCTTTTTCCAAAGTTCATTTTTCTCATTGCATTGGCAGCCAAGCACACACTGCCTAAGGTGCTCTGACTCTGATACTCAGCATACATCAAAATGGAGAAACAATAGAGCAAGCTTTTAAGTCCACATTCAGGAAAAAGGACAAGGAGCAGCATGATGGAAAAAATTATCTGTTCAAAGTCTCCATAAGGGCACACCTTTCCAGGAATAAAAAAATGTCCTCAACTGTGAATATGAGCAGTGCTCTACCATTTGCTCTTCCCCCCATTGTGCACCCAGCCTTCAAAATTCTGCTACCAGTTCATACTTTTAATTTAAAGCATGTTTGTAAGTAAAGAAGTCTCCTCCCCAGGTTCACTAAAGTCCCAGGGTACTTGGCAAGCCTTGCAGCGAGAAAAAATGACAAATAGGCCTTTGTATCCCACCTCTCCACCCGCAAATAGCTAAACAGGCTTCCAAAATTTCCTCTTCCCCCCTCAAGTTAAAGCTGAGCTTTTAACAGCAGTGTGAAAGTAAAAAGCACTTTCTTTTAGCATTATTGGTCACTGCAGGTTACTTAGCTTGCCTTCAATTGGTCCTTTCATTGTGTAAAGGCTGTATGAGCTGCCATTACCTCCTGATAATGATAGGCAGAAGGAAGTTAAGAGCCCCCTACACAATTTCTGTAAATGGCTTCATTTGTGTGTGCATCACCTTCCTATTGTTTCTTGTCATTAAAATATATCTGGTCACTCATCTGTTTTTAAGCTAATAATAATCCTTGATGCTTTAGAGGCAAAGGGCATTTAACAATCAGTGTTTGTAGCTGAGAGAGCGCAAATCATCTTCAAATTTCCATTGATCAAACATCATTTAGTTTCTCCCCCTAGTTTCTCATTCTCTCTGCTGGCAAAGATCTGGTCTCAGTCACTTGCTCATTTTGTACAGACTCTGCTGAAGCTTCTCAAAGGACAGTCAGTTAAAAAAAAAACCCACCACCAAATCAACACACTCCCCAGTCACTTACCTGCTTTGCTCACACTGCTTCACTG
>NW_015090847.1:3088770-3096995 GCF_001431845.1 Calidris pugnax
CTCAGCATACATCAAAATGGAGAAACAATAGAGCAAGCTTTTAAGTCCACATTCAGGAAAAAGGACAAGGAGCAGCATGATGGAAAAAATTATCTGTTCAAAGTCTCCATAAGGGCACACCTTTCCAGGAATAAAAAAATGTCCTCAACTGTGAATATGAGCAGTGCTCTACCATTTGCTCTTCCCCCCATTGTGCACCCAGCCTTCAAAATTCTGCTACCAGTTCATACTTTTAATTTAAAGCATGTTTGTAAGTAAAGAAGTCTCCTCCCCAGGTTCACTAAAGTCCCAGGGTACTTGGCAAGCCTTGCAGCGAGAAAAAATGACAAATAGGCCTTTGTATCCCACCTCTCCACCCGCAAATAGCTAAACAGGCTTCCAAAATTTCCTCTTCCCCCCTCAAGTTAAAGCTGAGCTTTTAACAGCAGTGTGAAAGTAAAAAGCACTTTCTTTTAGCATTATTGGTCACTGCAGGTTACTTAGCTTGCCTTCAATTGGTCCTTTCATTGTGTAAAGGCTGTATGAGCTGCCATTACCTCCTGATAATGATAGGCAGAAGGAAGTTAAGAGCCCCCTACACAATTTCTGTAAATGGCTTCATTTGTGTGTGCATCACCTTCCTATTGTTTCTTGTCATTAAAATATATCTGGTCACTCATCTGTTTTTAAGCTAATAATAATCCTTGATGCTTTAGAGGCAAAGGGCATTTAACAATCAGTGTTTGTAGCTGAGAGAGCGCAAATCATCTTCAAATTTCCATTGATCAAACATCATTTAGTTTCTCCCCCTAGTTTCTCATTCTCTCTGCTGGCAAAGATCTGGTCTCAGTCACTTGCTCATTTTGTACAGACTCTGCTGAAGCTTCTCAAAGGACAGTCAGTTAAAAAAAAAACCCACCACCAAATCAACACACTCCCCAGTCACTTACCTGCTTTGCTCACACTGCTTCACTGCTATTTCCTGAGTCGAGTTTTTCATACAGGTGCACCAACAGCTGTGCCAGTATAATCAAGAAAACCCAGGATAATGTGTTAAACAGGGAAGGGGCGGGGAAAGAGCAGGAGATCTCCTAGCTTGCTTGGTGAGGCATAGTAATTTTGGAATGTACAGGTAACTGTGTATGTTTGTTCTGATTTCCTTCACAAACTTGCAGTTCAGCAAGTTCCTGGAGCTTAGTACTCTGAAAATATTATGAAAACAAACTACTCCACCTACCCTGAGGCAGTCCCTCGACAGAATGGGAATAATTCAAAGACTGCAAAGGTGTGCATTTAGTAACTCCTCTGCAACCTGACGTAAACCTATCATCAGACATTTCTGAATCCTTTCATTACCTGCTTATTTGATTTAGAAAAGGACTGATGACTACCAAAAAGCAATTTTATCCATTCCATTCCCAGGCTGTCCCTTTGTAGTTGTGAGTATCCAATAAGTGCATTTCCAACATGCATTTGATTTAGATCAGATATATTCAACACAAGTGTGACATTAGCTAGCCAAACCAGTAATTCAGAGTTTATGCCAAGTTTACGCTAACTGAAAGATAGACAGAATCCAATTAATAGTAAGTAAGGTAGTGCGGAAAGGCAATATTGTGTTTGACCAAATGTAGCAACATCAAATTAACCTTTTACCATTTTCAGAGCAGTAAGGTTATCAAAGGTCAGGAACAGGTATTTTTGTCAGAGTTCTGGGAGACTTAACTCGGGTTCAGCATGACCCCCAGTTTTACCCAGCATGGAGCTCTCCCCCCGGCTCCATCTCAATGTTTAATATTGATAAGGAAATAAGGAGAAGACAGAAAAACAAGCAACACTATCAGCATAACTCTTATACCAAGTGTAACGTAGGTGATACAGGAAAAGCACTTTTCCAGAAGGTTCTAATTTTTATCATCCTATATTCTATGCAAGCCAGTTCTACAACTAACTGCCTTGGAGTGGCCTTAGGGTAAGTCACAACATGTGGTTTAGTCATCATAATTTTAATACTTCTAATGCTTGCATTACAGGAACTGCTAAAGAAGAACATTTGAAGACGTAAAGTGCTTGTTTTGCTTTGTTATTTTTAGGCAAAATGCCAAGGACGTGGTTCTATTCATCTTACTGATAAAGAGTTGTACTATCCACAGTAATAAATGTGGTAATACCAAAGGTTCTTGGGGAGTTCTAGTGTTCAGTGCAGCTAAGAAAATATCTGGATCAAAGCTTGACTGACCTTTGAAGCCTTAATATATCAGATTCAATGAAATGCAATCCATCAGGCATAAAGCAGAGGACTATTTCTCCTGCTTTAGGGGCAGGATTTTGTTGATAGTATTAAGTACTTGGCAAGCTCCGTAACTCTAGAATGTAATGAACACACAAGGAGGGTATCCAGTAAAGAGTGTTGTTTCATAACAAACCTGCAGCTCTTGTGCAGCTACCTCTCCTTAGATGTAAAATAACTCATATTATCTGTAGCTTCAGCAGCTGGAGCCGAACAAAATGACACTGGTTGCAGAGATATATAATATCCGAACCATAGTCTGAATCACACCAACACTCAGATGTGCGCTATCATTTTTCTATCTATGCATAGTTCCTTTGAAATCAGATTACTTATCCAAGTAAGTAGAAGTGTGCCTGAAAGGCTGGGGCTGCAATGTGTAGTGGGAAGATAGAAATCTTGGCTTCTATCATTTTAAGGAAGTGGCACCTTTCTTACAAAGTTTTCTGATAGAAAGACAAACCTGTGACAGATGTAAAACACCCCGTATAAAGGGAGTAGTAAGTTCCGAAAAGGGTTCATTTAAACAATAAATTGTTTGTTTGTAAGCAAACAAAGCAAATTCATGGTTTAAGCGACTGCTTTGGAATACAAATTGAAGTAAACTCATAAAGTTGTTGGCACCCTGTAAAATAGAGCTCCCTAACACTGTTGAGCTTCAACTATAAACTATGTAGGAACCTCAGGCCTGGAATACATTACATATGCATATTAGTATCCGCCTCAAGGTAAAACACGAGTTTAGGGTAGGTAGACATCTGTACGTATTTTTTTTTGACAAAAAAACACTGAAGGTCAAAACGTAACATGACTGGAGTTAGAATGGGAGGAGAATGGGAAAGTTACAGAAGCAGAAAGCAGCCTGAGAACATAAGGAACATGGCAGCTGAATGTGGATGACCCGATGGCTTATGAACTCCAAATTGCATATTAAAGAATGTGTTCACAGCATTTTTAAACTCTGAAGGAGTGTACATCCATACCTGCTGGCAAGATACCCCTTGGACAGCAAGGCCAGCAATAGTTCCATTGCACATAGCCAGTTTGTATTATGATCTCCCACCTTCCTACCTTTGGCAGAGAAATAAGGAAACTCATTTGCTTTGCATTATCATTGCCATGCTGCCATGACAATGCTAAGGCATGATTTATTTATTGATGATTTATTGGTTATGATAATGATGATTTATTTATTTAATCATAATTATGATTTATGTATTTAAAGGGAAGACAGGAGAAGACAAATTCAAGGTAGAGGGTTAGATATCAAATACTTGCTCCTCCCTCAATCCAGAAATCTATCCTGGCATTTAGTGCTCCTGAATGGTTTAAGCTCCTTCCAAAACAAAATTAGTGATGTCTAAAGGAAAACTCTTTTCTTTTAGGATACTAGGAAGTCTCTGACCTACCCCAACAAGGGACTGGTTACAATCAAGCTTAAACATAAGAATTAAAGACCATGAATCATTTATGCAGGTAACAAACATCATGTCATACTAGTCACACATTTTCCACGTTGTGTTCATAGTTCAATTCAGAAACAAATTCTACTTGGCCTTTTCATGTTGATGGAGTGACCTGGAGAAGTATGTGAAGTAACGGAAAAAAAATTGATCTTGGACTCCGAACAAGGCATTATCTCCAGGCACGCATGTGCTTGAGAGCAACATTAAAAGACAAGTCTGAACTGTGCACAAATCATCATCAAAAATCTCAAGAGGAAAACTTCAGCTGTTCTTCCTGCAGGATTATTAATGTAGGGCCAGAGACTGACAAGATCTCCTGAAGCATTAAATCTTGCCTCCTAATATTCAGGACAAATCACACCACATAACACCCTTCCAAAACTCTTGTTTTCATATCATAGTTGACCATGCTTTGAGCAGCAGGATGGGACTAGAAAATATTCAGAGGACCCTTTCTGCCCCAACTATTCTGTGTTTCTATGATCAGAGTTTGGCCTTGAGAAAGCAACCCTCAGCTTCTTCACAAGCAATAATCAGATTTTACTCAAATATACGAACCTGGATGATGAGAACATCATCCGCAGTGCTCCAAATTCCTCTTTATTTTGACTAGATATCACAACATATTCAGAAATACTAAGATGTTCACCAGACTCTTGTCCACCTCCATAGTAGGAACTCAGACAATAACAGCTGCAGGTCTCAGTTCCATACACATACCAGAGACAGCACTGCTAAATTATGTCTGCTTTGGAGACCATATCTTACCTCCACCTTTAGTCCCATATGCTTAATCCCTTGGTACCCTCCCTAGGCTTCCCCCCACACACCCCAAAATACAAATAAATGGACACCACAAAAGATCATACTTTGGTTACAAGGGACTTCAGCAGGTCATTCAGTCAACCTCCGGTAGAAAACAGGTCCAATTGGGCAGGTAGCTTAAAAATTGTCCTGTCAAGTTTTGTTATCTTGAAGAGTACATATTTTCCAGCCTCTCTGGTTACTATGTTAGACTACAGTCATGATGTATCAATGCCCTTGCAGGCACCACTATTGCCTGCTGGATGGATTCAGAATGGCTTTGTTGGATCTCAGCAGGACCAGAGATTCCTTTTTAGATCAAGTGGAAACCCCTGCTTTGAAACTAAACTTTTGAAAATGTCACCATCGTGAAACTCCATATGGTTGGAACAGGAGGCCATCACTATGCCACATTTTCCAACGTCCAGAGCTTTACCACACAATTTTCTTAAACTTACTTTTACTATTTGTAATCAGGCTCTTAATCTGTACTGCTGAAATTAAAGCAATAGTAAAGAAGGTCTTCAGAGGGGGAACTGAAGGCAATGCAGGAGAAAACTTGAAACTTTCCTTTCTTCACTGCAAGCCACTGGACCTCCAATTAAATAGCTGCTGAGAGCAACCACCCACCCTCTCCTGTCCCTGCTCGTGTAGATGTCTCTGAAGTAATGTAAAAATCACCTGACTGTGTTCTTGTTCCTAACAAGTTTAAGGAAGTTTAATATGATTTGGTGACATGTTCTTCGTATTTCTCTTCGCCCTTTCTGCTTCCATTCTGAAGTATTGTATTAGACAAACTGTGAGGTCTTCACCACAAGACAAGGTAAGAACAGGAAGGTAAAACACTGGGCACTAAAGGAAATGCCATTTGTTTCTGCAAAGAACCTGGATGATTTATATTCTCCTCTTCATCTAGGTTTTTTTTTTTAATTTATTTTATTATGTTTTTAAAAAGCTCTTAGACTCAGGCCATAGGATTTTTTTCTTCAGGACTACTCTTTTCAAGTGTCTACTTCCTACACTAGACAGCACCAAAGCAAATGAACACTAACCTAACTGCTGGAGAGTGAGGAGATTGGTGAGATGAGATATATTTTGCTGTCTTCAGAGAATCAGTAGAAAAAGAAACTGCTACTTCTCCTCATTCATCACCCTTTTGAATGTCACAGATCAGGGGCATGACATGTTTCACTGCCAGCCTATAGATTGCACTGCCCTCAAAAAAATATACTCCCCTGCACAATATCTGGACCATTTCTTTCAGATGGAAGACTTTCTCATTTGGGGTGGTGGCAATGTCTCCACTAATGCATGCCCTACCAAAAACTGAATTCTATAGGTTAAAAAATATCTTCATCCAGGCAAAGAGGAGTCCTACTGCTGCCTTTGAAAACACAGAAGATGCTCTAACTACCCTGTGATCCCCCTTCCTCATTACTCACCAGACTTAAAGAAAGCTATTTCCATCTCTGACTGGCATTCAAATTCTTAAAGAAGGCACAAGTAGTACACTCTGTTAGATGGCCTACATCCCTCTAATTGCATGGAAACCTTTCAATGCAGGTGACTCCAAATGGTGCCTTGGAGCAACAGCTGTGCAACATCCCATCAGCCTCTAGTAGACACTACTATATTTGTTAGCAGTGGCTGTAAGTTTTCTACCAAAACTTCCTACAGCAGCCAGTGACTCCACAGGCAAATATCCCATATTTTCTAACTGTTGCAAGGGTGCAAGTTAAGATTTATTTTTTTTTTAGCATTTGCTTTGGGGGATGAAGTGGTAGTGGTATTCTTTTAGTTATTCAGCTATTTTGCTAACCTTTAATTGCACACAGCTTTGAGAGTTCCAAGATCACATGTTCTCCATGAGGCATGTGACAATCTTGCAGTGGTAAAACAGACATGAAAACACCCAAAAAACCCAGTCAACCTCACGTGGACCAAACCCTATTACCTTTTGTCCTGGTTTGACGTAAAACAGAACCAATTTTCTTTTCAGTCAATTTTCTTTTCAGTCAATTTACTTTTCAGTTAAGCCTCTTCTAACTCTCTGAAATTAACAACATATTTTTCAGATAGGAGTCGCTTCTAGCAGGTAAGGTCTGGTATTTATAGTGAATACCAAGCAATGTTATGCAGAGAGGATCCTGCTTATACCTATAGCTATATCAACCAAGGTCAGCTAACTTTGCTGTGCACCAACTTGGAGGGTCGGAAGCGGAACAGCATAGAGGGCAGGAACGGATGGGACAGATGACCCAAAACTGACAAACAGGGTATTCCATCCCATCTGCATCATGCTCAGTATAAAAGCTGAGGGATTAAAGGGGTCAGCCCCTTTCTTCAGTGGCCTGTATCTGAGGAGGACTCCATCATTTCGTCTGCCTTTGATCCCAATCTCTGGGATTCAGATCCAGAATCCAGTTCTAATCCAGTGCTGAGTCCAGTCTGGGACTTCCCCAGTGCCTGCCAGTGGTGTAATTCTCATCCTGGGACCTTAGTACGCTTATGTATATGTAGTATATATTTCATTATTTTCTTATTATTATCTTTTCTTTGTATTATTTTATATTTTAGTATTAATATTTCATTATAGTAGTTTAGTTTCTTTTCAACTCAAGTCTCTCTCTCTCACTCTTCTCTCACTTAGGAGACAAGTTAGAGAGAATTTGTTGTTCACCAGCCCAGCCCAAACCACAACACCACTGCTGAGAGGACTTGGCTAACACTCTAGGAGATGGGTAATACACAGAAATCACCAGTAATTGAATAGTAATTTGTCATATTTGATCAGTGTTCTTGCACAGGACTGTGGTGGCACACATTTCACTACATGGGGAATAGAGGTCAAGGAAAGCTAGTGAGATGGGGTGAAGAATGCTTTTAAGTTTTGTGTTACCAAAATGTAGAGAGGCTTATGCAGGACGTAACTCAAGCTATTTCAACTGCAATTTCAGACTCCAGAAAAGTTTTCATCTTCATAAATATTTATTCTAGATGATACTAGATTTACTTTACTACAGAAGACAATCACTGACCGTGTGTATGATTTTTAAATCCCATGCATCTGACTCTCAAAACACCTGTCCAGCAGCACATAGAAGGACAAACTCTTTGTACAGGTAGCAGCTACGCAGATTGCAGCTAAGTAAAGGGATGGCATACACTATTTATTCTACTCAATCTCTGCTTCAGTAAATCAGGCAAACAAACAAAAAATAAATGTTTATGAGAACTACTTAATTATTCAGAGCTCAGAATAGCTTTTGGCCTTGAGTGACAAAGGCAGCACAAAATTAATATCTTTATCAAACCTTTTAGGGCTTGACCCTTACGAGGATCTTGCAGCAAACATAACACCCCCCAGGAGAGGCAGTAAGTGACTGGAACCCTGTTCTGTGACTCAGCATCCCATAAGTATCCTCAGTGATGTTTTTACCTCTGCAGTCCAGCAGGCCTTTCTTACCACCCTGGTCTGCACAGCCTCTCAATTACTGCCATATACATCTTCAGGATACATGAAGATATCCATACTCACAAAAGGAAGGCAATAATATACATTCATTCTACATTTCTCTCAAAAAAACAGTGATGTAATTAGGGCTAACAACATTTTACTCTGGAACTTGAGTTAAGTCAGAATAATCATGCAACTGGTTACCAAGGCTCGGCCGCAGCAAGCAAAC
>NW_015090847.1:3107709-3128908 GCF_001431845.1 Calidris pugnax
TCCACAGTAATAATGTGGTAATACCAAAGGTTCTTGGGGAGGTCTAGTGTTCAGTGCAGCTAAGAAAATACCTGGATCAAAGCTTGACTGACCTTTGAAGCCTTAATATATCAGATTCAATGAAATGCAATCCATCAGGCATAAAGCAGAGGACTATTTCTCCTGCTTTAGGGGCAGGATTTTGTTGATAGTATTAAGTACTTGGCAAGCTCCGTAACTCTAGAATGTAATGAACACACAAGGAGGGTATCCAGTAAAGAGTGTTGTTTCATAACAAACCTGCAGCTCTTGTGCAGCTACCTCTCCTTAGATGTAAA
Source organism: Calidris pugnax (assembly GCF_001431845.1). Lineage (NCBI taxonomy): Eukaryota > Metazoa > Chordata > Aves > Charadriiformes > Scolopacidae > Calidris > Calidris pugnax. The sequence goes on from NW_015090847.1 coordinate 3,108,027, forward strand.
ATAACTCATATTATCTGTAGCTTCAGCAGCTGGAGCCGAACAAAATGACACTGGTTGCAGAGATATATAATATCCGAACCATAGTCTGAATCACACCAACACTCAGATGTGCGCTATCATTTTTCTATCTATGCATAGTTCCTTTGAAATCAGATTACTTATCCAAGTAAGTAGAAGTGTGCCTGAAAGGCTGGGGCTGCAATGTGTAGTGGGAAGATAGAAATCTTGGCTTCTATCATTTTAAGGAAGTGGCACCTTTCTTACAAAGTTTTCTGATAGAAAGACAAACCTGTGACAGATGTAAAACACCCCGTATAAAGGGAGTAGTAAGTTCCGAAAAGGGTTCATTTAAACAATAAATTGTTTGTTTGTAAGCAAACAAAGCAAATTCATGGTTTAAGCGACTGCTTTGGAATACAAATTGAAGTAAACTCATAAAGTTGTTGGCACCCTGTAAAATAGAGCTCCCTAACACTGTTGAGCTTCAACTATAAACTATGTAGGAACCTCAGGCCTGGAATACATTACATATGCATATTAGTATCCGCCTCAAGGTAAAACACGAGTTTAGGGTAGGTAGACATCTGTACGTATTTTTTTTTGACAAAAAAACACTGAAGGTCAAAACGTAACATGACTGGAGTTAGAATGGGAGGAGAATGGGAAAGTTACAGAAGCAGAAAGCAGCCTGAGAACATAAGGAACATGGCAGCTGAATGTGGATGACCCGATGGCTTATGAACTCCAAATTGCATATTAAAGAATGTGTTCACAGCATTTTTAAACTCTGAAGGAGTGTACATCCATACCTGCTGGCAAGATACCCCTTGGACAGCAAGGCCAGCAATAGTTCCATTGCACATAGCCAGTTTGTATTATGATCTCCCACCTTCCTACCTTTGGCAGAGAAATAAGGAAACTCATTTGCTTTGCATTATCATTGCCATGCTGCCATGACAATGCTAAGGCATGATTTATTTATTGATGATTTATTGGTTATGATAATGATGATTTATTTATTTAATCATAATTATGATTTATGTATTTAAAGGGAAGACAGGAGAAGACAAATTCAAGGTAGAGGGTTAGATATCAAATACTTGCTCCTCCCTCAATCCAGAAATCTATCCTGGCATTTAGTGCTCCTGAATGGTTTAAGCTCCTTCCAAAACAAAATTAGTGATGTCTAAAGGAAAACTCTTTTCTTTTAGGATACTAGGAAGTCTCTGACCTACCACAACAAGGGACTGGTTACAATCAAGCTTAAACATAAGAATTAAAGACCATGAATCATTTATGCAGGTAACAAACATCATGTCATACTAGTCACACATTTTCCACGTTGTGTTCATAGTTCAATTCAGAAACAAATTCTACTTGGCCTTTTCATGTTGATGGAGTGACCTGGAGAAGTATGTGAAGTAACGGAAAAAAAATTGATCTTGGACTCCGAACAAGGCATTATCTCCAGGCACGCATGTGCTTGAGAGCAACATTAAAAGACAAGTCTGAACTGTGCACAAATCATCATCAAAAATCTCAAGAGGAAAACTTCAGCTGTTCTTCCTGCAGGATTATTAATGTAGGGCCAGAGACTGACAAGATCTCCTGAAGCATTAAATCTTGCCTCCTAATATTCAGGACAAATCACACCACATAACACCCTTCCAAAACTCTTGTTTTCATATCATAGTTGACCATGCTTTGAGCAGCAGGATGGGACTAGAAAATATTCAGAGGACCCTTTCTGCCCCAACTATTCTGTGTTTCTATGATCAGAGTTTGGCCTTGAGAAAGCAACCCTCAGCTTCTTCACAAGCAATAATCAGATTTTACTCAAATATACGAACCTGGATGATGAGAACATCATCCGCAGTGCTCCAAATTCCTCTTTATTTTGACTAGATATCACAACATATTCAGAAATACTAAGATGTTCACCAGACTCTTGTCCACCTCCATAGTAGGAACTCAGACAATAACAGCTGCAGGTCTCAGTTCCATACACATACCAGAGACAGCACTGCTAAATTATGTCTGCTTTGGAGACCATATCTTACCTCCACCTTTAGTCCCATATGCTTAATCCCTTGGTACCCTCCCTAGGCTTCCCCCCACACACCCCAAAATACAAATAAATGGACACCACAAAAGATCATACTTTGGTTACAAGGGACTTCAGCAGGTCATTCAGTCAACCTCCGGTAGAAAACAGGTCCAATTGGGCAGGTAGCTTAAAAATTGTCCTGTCAAGTTTTGTTATCTTGAAGAGTACATATTTTCCAGCCTCTCTGGTTACTATGTTAGACTACAGTCATGATGTATCAATGCCCTTGCAGGCACCACTATTGCCTGCTGGATGGATTCAGAATGGCTTTGTTGGATCTCAGCAGGACCAGAGATTCCTTTTTAGATCAAGTAGAAACCCCTGCTTTGAAACTAAACTTTTGAAAATGTCACCATCGTGAAACTCCATACGGTTGCAACAGGAGGCCATCACTATGCCACATTTTCCAACGTCCAGAGCTTTACCACACAATTTTCTTAAACTTACTTTTACTATTTGTAATCAGGCTCTTAATCTGTACTGCTGAAATTAAAGCAATAGTAAAGAAGGTCTTCAGAGGGGGAACTGAAGGCAATGCAGGAGAAAACTTGAAACTTTCCTTTCTTCACTGCAAGCCCCTGGACCTCCAATTAAATAGCTGCTGAGAGCAACCACCCACCCTCTCCTGTCCCTGCTCGTGTAGATGTCTCTGAAGTAATGTAAAAATCACCTGACTGTGTTCTTGTTCCTAACAAGTTTAAGGAAGTTTAATATGATTTGGTGACATGTTCTTCGTATTTCTCTTCGCCCTTTCTGCTTCCATTCTGAAGTATTGTATTAGACAAACTGTGAGGTCTTCACCACAAGACAAGGTAAGAACAGGAAGGTAAAACACTGGGCACTAAAGGAAATGCCATTTGTTTCTGCAAAGAACCTGGATGATTTATATTCTCCTCTTCATCTAGGTTTGTTTTTTTTTTTAATTTATTTTATTATGTTTTTAAAAAGCTCTTAGACTCAGGCCATAGGATTTTTTTCTTCAGGACTACTCTTTTCAAGTGTCTACTTCCTACACTAGACAGCACCAAAGCAAATGAACACTAACCTAACTGCTGGAGAGTGAGGAGATTGGTGAGATGAGATATATTTTGCTGTCTTCAGAGAATCAGTAGAAAAAGAAACTGCTACTTCTCCTCATTCATCACCCTTTTGAATGTCACAGATCAGGGGCATGACATGTTTCACTGCCAGCCTATAGATTGCACTGCCCTCAAAAAAATATACTCCCCTGCACAATATCTGGACCATTTCTTTCAGATGGAAGACTTTCTCATTTGGGGTGGTGGCAATGTCTCCACTAATGCATGCCCTACCAAAAACTGAATTCTATAGGTTAAAAAATATCTTCATCCAGGCAAAGAGGAGTCCTACTGCTGCCTTTGAAAACACAGAAGATGCTCTAACTACCCTGTGATCCCCCTTCCTCATTACTCACCAGACTTAAAGAAAGCTATTTCCATCTCTGACTGGCATTCAAATTCTTAAAGAAGGCACAAGTAGTACACTCTGTTAGATGGCCTACATCCCTCTAATTGCATGGAAACCTTTCAATGCAGGTGACTCCAAATGGTGCCTTGGAGCAACAGCTGTGCAACATCCCATCAGCCTCTAGTAGACACTACTATATTTGTTAGCAGTGGCTGTAAGTTTTCTACCAAAACTTCCTACAGCAGCCAGTGACTCCACAGGCAAATATCCCATATTTTCTAACTGTTGCAAGGGTGCAAGTTAAGATTTATTTTTTTTTTTAGCATTTGCTTTGGGGGATGAAGTGGTAGTGGTATTCTTTTAGTTATTCAGCTATTTTGCTAACCTTTAATTGCACACAGCTTTGAGAGTTCCAAGATCACATGTTCTCCATGAGGCATGTGACAATCTTGCAGTGGTAAAACAGACATGAAAACACCCAAAAAACCCAGTCAACCTCACGTGGACCAAACCCTATTACCTTTTGTCCTGGTTTGACGTAAAACAGAACCAATTTTCTTTTCAGTCAATTTTCTTTTCAGTCAATTTACTTTTCAGTTAAGCCTCTTCTAACTCTCTGCAATTAACAACATATTTTTCAGATAGGAGTCGCTTCTAGCAGGTAAGGTCTGGTATTTATAGTGAATACCAAGCAATGTTATGCAGAGAGGATCCTGCTTATACCTATAGCTATATCAACCAAGGTCAGCTAACTTTGCTGTGCACCAACTTGGAGGGTCGGAAGCGGAACAGCATAGAGGGCAGGAACGGATGGGACAGATGACCCAAAACTGACAAACAGGGTATTCCATCCCATCTGCATCATGCTCAGTATAAAAGCTGAGGGATTAAAGGGGTCAGCCCCTTTCTTCAGTGGCCTGTATCTGAGGAGGACTCCATCATTTCGTCTGCCTTTGATCCCAATCTCTGGGATTCAGATCCAGAATCCAGTTCTAATCCAGTGCTGAGTCCAGTCTGGGACTTCCCCAGTGCCTGCCAGTGGTGTAATTCTCATCCTGGGACCTTAGTACGCTTATGTATATGTAGTATATATTTCATTATTTTCTTATTATTATCTTTTCTTTGTATTATTTTATATTTTAGTATTAATATTTCATTATAGTAGTTTAGTTTCTTTTCAACTCAAGTCTCTCTCTCTCACTCTTCTCTCACTTAGGAGACAAGTTAGAGAGAATTTGTTGTTCACCAGCCCAGCCCAAACCACAACACCACTGCTGAGAGGACTTGGCTAACACTCTAGGAGATGGGTAATACACAGAAATCACCAGTAATTGAATAGTAATTTGTCATATTTGATCAGTGTTCTTGCACAGGACTGTGGTGGCACACATTTCACTACATGGGGAATACAGAGGTCAAGGAAAGCTAGTGAGATGGGGTGAAGAATGTTTTATGTTACCAAAATGTAGAGAGGCTTATGCAGGACGTAACTCACGCTATTTCAACTGCAATTTCAGACTCCAGAAAAGTTTTCATCTTCATAAATATTTATTCTAGATGATACTAGATTTACTTTACTACAGAAGACAATCACTGACCGTGTGTATGATTTTTAAATCCCATGCATCTGACTCTCAAAACACCTGTCCAGCAGCACATAGAAGGACAAACTCTTTGTACAGGTAGCAGCTACGCAGATTGCAGCTAAGTAAAGGGATGGCATACACTATTTATTCTACTCAATCTCTGCTTCAGTAAATCAGGCAAACAAACAAAAAATAAATGTTTATGAGAACTACTTAATTATTCAGAGCTCAGAATAGCTTTTGGCCTTGAGTGACAAAGGCAGCACAAAATTAATATCTTTATCAAACCTTTTAGGGCTTGACCCTTACGAGGATCTTGCAGCAAACATAACACCCCCCAGGAGAGGCAGTAAGTGACTGGAACCCTGTTCTGTGACTCAGCATCCCATAAGTATCCTCAGTGATGTTTTTACCTCTGCAGTCCAGCAGGCCTTTCTTACCACCCTGGTCTGCACAGCCTCTCAATTACTGCCATATACATCTTCAGGATACATGAAGATATCCATACTCACAAAAGGAAGGCAATAATATACATTCATTCTACATTTCTCTCAAAAAAACAGTGATGTAATTAGGGCTAACAACATTTTACTCTGGAACTTGAGTTAAGTCAGAATAATCATGCAACTGGTTACCAAGGCTCGGCCGCAGCAAGCAAACACTTTTTAAGTCACCATGACTCAATTGTGTTCAGTTGAGGACTCATACACATGCTTTCAGAAAAGGAGTTGCAAAGAAGATGAAAAAGAATATTTGTAGGGAATAGGCCAACCTTTCTGGCCAGAGATCAAAGCTGGCAGTGAATCAGCATTCATTTCATGAGGCCCCTGGAGCCGATTTTTTTCTGTTTTGCTTACAGAATACCAAAAGCCCTATAGTTTTCCACTCAAGCTGGAGTCATTTTGCCTTTCACCAACTTGATTGGTAATTCAGGGTGAAAGAAGAATGAGATGGATTTTATTTACTGCGGAGTAACTTTCTAATATCATTAGGATACAGGAAACATTTACTTCAACCTCCTAACGTCTGTGGTTACCTGGGCTATTAAAAAAACCCTTTGAAACAAGGAAGTTTAGTGTGTAAGGAACAATGACAACTAAAAGATGTGATACAGTTTCAGCTACAAATTTTCACAGCTGAAGCAGATGACCAACAACATTCTTACCTGAATGCTACAACTAAGGACATTCCCTTTTTCCATGATGATTTAGCAATAAATTGAAAGGACAACTGAGTCCTATCTAAACCTCTCAGATGTTTGACAGTCTGAGTTCCAAAAATCACTAATGCAATATATTGAGTTCAGAATTAAATCTGAGGATAATTCACTTATATGCTTCTAGACAGACACTTCAGTTTAGAAATTAAGGTCAGTAATTGAGCCTACTCTGCACATTTTGTTTCTTGTTAGCTTTCTAATGTTACAGTTTAACTGTTTTTTCTACATCCATCCTTCAAAATTACAGACTGTGATCAGAGAATCATAGAATCATCTAGGTTGGAAGGGACCTTTAATATCATCTAGTCCAACCATCAACCTAAATGATAAAGAAACCAAAAGAAAACCATACAAAAAAAACCCCCACATTACTAAACCATGTTTCTCAGCACTATGTCAGCCGGTCTTTTGAAAACCTGCAGGGATGGTGCCTCAACCACTTCCCCGGGCAGCCCGTTCCAAAGCTTCATAACCCTTTCAGTGTAAAAATTTTTCCTATCACTGAAATTTTTCATCACTGAAATGATGATTCCTTAGTGGAGAAAAAGTACTTCTGGCATAGAAGCCAACTTCAGAGACGTATACGTAATATGCACATATACACACAAAGACACTTTAGTTTTAACTGTCTTTCAAATTACTTCTCATGTGCAGTGGTTTAACACGTAATATGTGGCCAGTTGCAAAGCATGGGAAGCTATTCCCTTGCCGTCTCCAAATCAGATTGCAAATTCTCATTTTCTTTCTTTAAATAATTAAGACTAGATGTTCAGAGGCAATTAGGTGAAAAGGCAGTCAGTGAGTACACTGAGCAGAGTGTAATATTGATCTCCACTGAACCTGCTTCTGTAGAAATTAAGCACTACCAGGTAGAGAGCATATTACAACATCTAAAAATAGATTAAATCAAAAGTGCTTATTTTCCACAAAAATGGAAAAACTACAGAATAAACCATAAAAATTTTTGTATGAGATGTGAACTTTTAAAATATTAATTTTTTCCTATGCATATGGCCACTGTAGTTCAGAGGCCTTATGTCTCCTGTCTTTGCTCTTTCTCCTCCCTTGGCAATTCGTCCTGAAAGGAAGCCCAATTTGCAGCGAGATAAATGCACTGTGAGACATATAGGCTGATCACAGAGCTCAGACTCCTGAGGAAAAACAGAACAAGGCACCTGTGATGGGCTGACCTTGGATGGCCACCGGGTGTCCCTCAAGCTACTCTGTCACTCTCTCTCCATCAACAAGACATGGGGAGAAAAATATAACAAAAAGCTCATGGATTGAGACAAGGATGGGGAGATCGCCTACCAGTTATCACCATGGGCAAACCAGAATTTACATGGGGTAATTTATTTAATTTATTGCCTTTCAAACAGAGTAGAGTAAGAAAAAATCCAGACCCACTTTTCCCTCACTCCTCCCTTCTTCCCAGGGCCAACTCCACTATGATTTCTCTACCTTCTCCCCCAAGGAGCACTGGGGGATGGGAAATGGGGTTTGCAGTCAGTTCATCACTCATTTTCTCTGTTGCTCCTTCCTCCTCGTGTTCTTCCCCTGCTACAGCATAGTGTCTTTCTCATGGGATACAGTCCCTCATGAACTTTCCAACAAAGGTCCTTCCATGGGCTACAATTCTTCAAGAACTGTTTCAGTGTGGATCCTTTCCATGGGATACAGTCCTTCAGGAATGACTGCTCCACTGTGGGTCCCCCATAGGGTCACAAGTTTTATTAGAAAATATGCTCTAGCATGGGCTTCTCTTCACAGGCTATGGTTCCAGGTGCCAATATAGGTTAGGGGTGGACCTGCTGGAAAGCACTTCTGAGGAAAAGGATCTCAGGGTCCTGGTAGATAGTAAACTATCCATGAGCCAGCAATGTGCCCTTGTTGCCAAGAGGGCTAATGGGATCCTGGGCTGCGTAGGGAAATATGGCCAGTAGGTCAAGGGAGGTCATTCTCCCCCTCTACTCCACACTGGTGAGGCCACAACTGGAATCCTGCGTCCAGTTCTGGGCTCCCCAGTTCAAGAGAGACAGGGAACTGCTGGAGAGAGTCCAGCGTAGGGCAACAAAGATGATGGAGGGATTGGAGCATCTCTCTTATGAAGAAAGGCTGAGAGAGCTGGGACTCTTTAGTCTGGAGAAGAGAAGGCTGAGGGGAGACCTTATCAATGCTGACAAGTATCTAAAGGGTGGGCTGAAAGATGATGGAGCTGGACTCTTTTCAGTGGTTCCCAGTGACATGACAAGGGACAACGGGCAAAAGATGGAACATGGGAAGTTCCATTCAAATATGAGGAAAAACTTCTTTCCAGTGAGGGTGACAGAGGCCTGGAACAGGCAGGCCAGGGGAGGTTGTGGAGTCCCCTTCTCTGGACATCTTCAAGACCTGCCTCGATGCAGTCCTGTGTGATGTGCTCTGGGCAACCCTGCTTCGGCAGGGGAGTTGGACTAGATGATCTCTAGAGGTCCCTTCCAACTCTGACAATTCTGCAATTCCATGATTCCTGCCAGGAGCCTGCTCCAGTGTGGGCTCTCCACAGGGTCACAGCTTCGTTTGGGGTGTACCCACCTGCTCTGCTGTGGTGTCCTCTAAGGGCTGGAGGGTGGATATCTGCTCTGCTGTGGTCCTCCATGGGCTGCAACAGGGACAACCTGCATCACCGTGGTCTTCATCATGGGCTGCAATAGAATCGTTGCCCTGGCACCTTCTTCTTCACTGACCTTGGTGTCTCCTTATGCATAGTTCTCTCACATTTTCTCATTCCACTCTCCCAGCTGCTGTTGCACAGTGGACTTTACCCTTTCTTAAATATGTTATCACCGAAGTGCTACCAATGTTTCTAATAGGCTCAGCTTTGGCCAGTAGTACGTCTCTTTTGGAGCCATGTGGAACTGGCCCTGTTGGAATTGGGGTCAGCTCCTGGTGTCTTCTGCCACCCCTGTGGCCCCCCCGCTACAAAATCCTTGCCACGTAAACCAAATACAGCATCTTAACTAAACATATTCCCAAGAGACACCACAGCAAAATTTCCCATAATTGAGATTTTACAGTAGAGAATAATGAAAACAGAACCTTTGTCCCATGCAGGGAAGAGGAGAGAGGAAGACAGGTCACCCTTAAACTTTATTTTGTGAAGTTAAAGACACACAGGCTACCACAAGGAAAGGCAAAGCTGATGCAAATATATTATTCTGCTCCTGGCAGAGGCACAGGAAGTATCAAATTTAGGTATGTTTGTCTAAAGTGAAGGAAAATGTATAAAATAGAACACAAAATAAAAAAAAACATATGAAGCAGATGGGTAAGTAGTAACCTCGGAAGATGCACAGCAGAACTGAGGCCAATTCTTCTTGCATCTACTGTCCTAAACCTCAACACAGCAGCACAGAGTCAAGCACAGAACATCCCTTAGTTGAAATACTTACCAATAAACCAAATCAAAATGTTGTCAAATATCAGAGACCTGTAACCCTGCTAGCTGATGCTTCATTGTTGTTTTCATTTCCTCAAGATTTTAATTATTTGCTAATTCCTCCCAGGAAATCTGTGTCCCAGTTTTCTAAGGAAACACAGGACTTTATTCAGAGTATAAATAAAAATGAACCAAAAATAGAATGTAAAATGCTTTTACAACATTTAAGTCCACTCTAAATTTAGTTGATGTAGAATCACAGAATCTTCATGGTTGGAAAGTGCCTTTGAGATCAAGTCCGACCATACACACATAAAAATAAGAAACCCAACAATCTCAGGGATTAGAGCACGCCCTGAAGTGCCATGTCTACACGTTTCTTAAATACCTCCAGGGATGGTGACTCCACCACCTCCCTGGGCAGGCTGTTCCAGTGCCTGACCACCTCTCAGGAAAGTAATCCTTCCTGAGAGCTAATTAAACCTCCCGTGCGGCAACTTCTAAAGTTTCCATTTCCTCTGGTCCTGTCATTATTCCCTTGGGAGAAATGCCAACCCCCACCTCTCTACAACCTCCTTTCAGGGAGCTGTAGAGGGCAATGAGGCCTCCCCTCAGCTTCCTCTTCTCCAAACTAAACATGCCCAGTTCCCTCAGCCTCTCCTCATAGGACTTGTTCTCTAGACCCCTCACCAGCTTGGTGGCTCTCCTCTGGACACGCTCCAGCACCTCAATGTCCTTCTTGGAGTGAGGGGCCCAGAACTGAACACAGCACTTGAGGTGAGGCCTCACCAGTGCCCAGTACAGAGGCACTATCACTTGCTTACTCCTGCTGGCCACGCTATTCGTGATACGGGTCAGGATGCTGTTGGCCTTCTTGGCCACCTGGGCACACTGCTGGCTCCTGTTCAGCCAACAGGCCACCAACACTCCCAGGTCCTGCAAATTTACTGAGGGTGCACTCAGTCCCCTCATCTAGATCATCAATAAAGATATTAAACATGACTGTCCCCAAAACTGAGCCCTGAGGGACACCACTATGACCGGCCGCCAACAAGCTTTCACCCCATTAATCACAACTCTCTGGGCATGGCCATCCAGCCAGTTTTTTACTCAGTGAAGAGTAAACTTCTCTATGCCATGATTCACCAGCTTCTCCAGGAGAACGCTGTGGCAGACGGTGTCAAAGGCCTTGCCAAAGTCCAGGCAGACAACATCCACAGCCTTCCCCTCATCCAGAAGATGGGTCACATGGTCATAGAGATCAAGTTGGTTAAGCATGACCTCCTTTTCATAAACCCATGCTGCCTGGCCCTGATCCCTTGCCTGCCCTGCGCTTGCTGTGAGAGCTCTCCCAAGATGATCTTTCCATGATCTTTCCTGGTACTGAGGTCAGGCTGACAGGGCTGTAGTTCCGCAAAACCTCCTTCTGGTCCTTCTTGTAGATGGGCATCACATTGGCCACCTTCCAGTCATCTGGCACCTCTCCTGTTGACCAGGATTGTTGATAGATAATGGAGAGAGGCTCGGTGAGCTCTTCCACCAGCTCCCTGAGTACCCTTGGGTGAATCCCATTCATCCCCATAGACTTATGCGTGTCCAGGTGCATAAGGAAATCATTAACTACTTCCTCCTGGATTATCACAGAATCACAGAATCTTAGTGGTTGGAAGGGACCTCTGAGATCATCGAGTCCAACCACAAAAAAAAAAAAGAAAAAAAAACAAAAACAAAAACAAAAAACCACCACACCAACACACCACACCAAACGCCCACCAAAAACACCGCACCCACCAACTAAACCCCACACTCAACACCTCACCATAAACCAATAACCTTGGGCACTAGAGCATGCCCTGAAGAGCCATGTCTACACGTTTCTTAAATACCTCCAGGGATGGTGACTCCACCACCTCCCTGGGCAGGCTGTTCCAGTGCCTGACCACTCTCTCAGTAAAGTAGTTCTTTCTAATATCTAATCTAAATCTCCCTTGCTGCAACTTCAGACCATTTCCTCTGGTCTTGTCGTTCGTCCTTTGGGAATCTGTATAGCCTTCCGACCCCTCAAGGGGCTGTTCTGCTCTCCATCCTTATCTTCCAGCCCAGGAGGCTGAACACCCTGAGGGTAGCTGGTCCGACTACTGAAGATGGAGGCAAAGAAGGCATTAAGTGTCTTAGCCTCCTCTTTGGTTGCAATCTTCCCCCCCCTGCATCCAGTAAGGGACGGAAATTCTCCCTGCCTCTTTTTGTTGATGTACTTATAGAAACTTTTTTTGTTGTCCCTTATATTAATGGCCAGGTTGAGTTCCAGCTGGGCTTTTGCCTTCCTAATTTTTTCTCTGTATAACCTAACAAGATCTCTGTACTCCTTCTGAGTTGCCTGTCCCCTCATCCAAAGGTGGTAAACCTTCCTTTTTTCCCTAAGTCCCATCAAAAGCTCTTTGTTCAACCAGGCCGAATATTTTCCCTGCCCTTTAATTTTGTGCCTCATGGAGACAGCCTGCTCCTGGGCCTTTAGGATTTCCTTCCTGAAGAGCATCCAGCCTTCCTGGACCCCTTTGCCCTGAAGGACTATTTCCTAAGGGACTCTCCCCACTAGGGTTCTGAACAGGCTAAAGTCCGCCCTCCGAAGTCCAAGTGGAGGTTTTGATAACCCCCCTCTTTACCTCACTAAAAATTGAAAATTTAACCATTTCATGATCGCTAAGCCTAAGCCGGCTTTTGACGACCACATCTCCCACTAGTCCTTCTTTGTTTGTGAACAGTAGGTCTCGTGAGGCACCTCCCCTGGTCGGCTCTCCTACCAGTTGTGTCAGGAAGTTATCTTCCATATACTCAAGGAACCTCCTCGCCTGCCTGCTCTCTGCTGTGTTTATTTCCAGCAGGTATCCAGTTGGTTGAAGTCCCCAACCAGAACAAGGGCTGTCGATTGCGAGACTTCAGCCAGCCGCTTATAGAATACTTCATCTGCCTGCTTATCCTGGTTGGGTGGTCTATAGCAGACTCCCAGCATATAATCACCCTTGTTAGCCTTCCCCTTCATCCCTACCCATAAACACTCAACTTTATCATCACTCTATACAGTCAAAACACTCGCTAACATACAGAGCCACACACCCCCCTCTCCTTCCTTGCCTATTCCTTCTGAAGATCTTATAGCCATTCATCACAGCATTCCACTTGTGACCGTCGTCCCACCACGTTTCCATGATGATGACATAGCTGTCCTGCTGCACAACGGTTTCCAGCTCATCCTGTTTGCTGCCCATGCTATGTGCATTAGTTTAGATGCACTTGAGCTGGGCTCCTGATTTCACCCCCATCCTTGGCCCTTTGGCCCCAGGCTCATTACTGGTGGGCCTGGTTTTATCCCCTTCCCCCTTCACTTCTAGTTTAAAGCCCTGTCCATGACCCCTGCTAACTCTTGGCCTAGTACCTTTCTCCCCTTTCGGGATAGGGATTTCCCATTGTTCGCAAGCAGACCTGGTGTCTTGTAAATCAAACTATGGTCGGAGAACCCAAAGCCCTGCTGGTAGCAGCAGTTATGGAGCCAGGCATTGATCTGCCTGATCTTCTTGTTTATCCATTCGTCAGTCCCCAAAACTGGAGGGACAGAGGAGAACATGATTTGTGCTCCTGAACCCTTGACAGGCTGTTCCAAAGGCCTCAAACCTTTCTTCATTGCCCTCAGACTTCTTCTGTCTAACTCATCGCTGCCTACCTGTAAGATCAAAACGGGGTAATAACCTGAGGGCCGTATCAGGCCAGGAAGCCTCCTGGTCATATCCCTAACATGGGCCTCAGGGAGGCAACAGACCAACCTGTGTGAAGGGTCTGGCACACGGGACCCTCGGTCCCCTCAGAATGGAACCACCTGTAACTATCCCCCTCCTCTTGCTCTTCACAGAAGCAGTCTTAATACACAGAGCTGGCTGCTTCGGCAACTCCATGGACAGGGCTTTATCAGCATCCTCCATTCCCTCATCCTCTCTCTCCAGAGGCCCGTATCTGCTCTGTATGGGCACCTGGGAAGGTGGGGGAGGTCTGGAGGGGCCTCTCCTGCTGCCCTAAGCAGATACCTGCTTCCATTGCTTCTCATCCTCTCCTCGTTCCCCTCCTTCTGCCTGGGGACAAGAGGGCAGGGGATCCTCTGCCTCTCCTGGAGCCTCCACCTGCTCCTTTTTCCCTAAGGATGGCAGAGGGTGGCTCCACCAGTCCATTTCCCTGTCACATGCCCAAATGGCCCTCAGCCTTTCCACTCCCTCCTTAAGCTCAGCCACCAGGCTAAGCACATCATTTGCCTGCCCACAGTCCACACAGGTGCTCTCTTTGCTCTCCTCCTGCAAGAGGTGACAGGCTTAGACATTCCATGCAGCTGGTCGCCTGGACACCTGCATGTCTCTGTGGCAGGTCAGTTTGGGTTGCTTTATTCCTTTTGACTGTGTCTGCAGACCGAGCAGAGATCATCTTGGATGTTTTCTTTCTAGTCAGCCTGGCCTGCTGCCCTGCCCTCGTTCCTCCCTGCACACCCACCCGGCATGCACCGCCCTCTGAAATAGTGCTGCCCCACCAAGTGCCTCGTCTTACCGCCTTTAGATCTCCGCTCCTGACTGGCTGCCATGGACTTCCTGGTTCCTGCTGGAGCTGGGACCATGAGGGGGGGTCCCTGAGCTGGCAACCCGCCCTGTGCAGCACAATGGAACCCCCACCCTGGGCTCAACTCAGGCCTGGCCACCGGTGCCACCACCTCGCCAACCCTTACTACTCACATTGGGAGACAGCACACTTCTCCATGTAGACTATTGTGGAATTTTGTTTAAGTTCTGTCATGCTTTTATATGCCCTCCCCCTCTATCAGGTCAACTTCATAAGGAAAACCAAAGTAATAGAAAAGTTTGTAAATTGCTTTAAAATGCAGGCATCTGCCATTCGATACACAGCAGTCCCTTTTCCTTGGCTGGGGCAAGGTCAAAGTAACACAAAGACACATGGCAAGCTGTAGGGCTGCCTGATGGCTTTCCAAACAAGCACCCTCATGAACAGCAGCACGTTGTTCAACCTTACCTGTCCTCTGGAGCCTACAGTATTTTAATTTGTCATTTACTGCTGCCTCTTTTCTTCCTTCCTCTTAACTTCACTAAGGACAAGTAGAGGGAGGCAACAAGTCTTATGCCTCTGTTTCAGTCCCGTATTTTTTTTATTGTGTGGGAATTCATCAGTCACCATTCACTTCAGGATTACTCCTCATTTCCTTCTTTTACCCAATACCTGTAGTTTTAGTAAGGGAAAGATGACTTTGTATGCAGTCAGATCTTTAACATGTTTCCTTGTCATCTTGCATGGATCAAAGATGGGCTTTACAAAGAAAGATCTGCAATTCCATATGGCAAGTCTATTTCTGTCCTAAACCAGCGGAACGAGGGGACTGAGAAAGACTGGAGGAGGGGCAGGACATAGGGAGAACAGCTGCCATGCTGCCTTTTCTTTTTTCCTTAAGCCACGCCGAGGGAAATAGCTGGTGAATACAAAGTGCTCTCTTCTCATCTCTGAGCAGACCAAGAGGTTTTGGAAGCATCGTCTTTGATTTTGAAGGTTAACAGATCTGGCCTCCCAGGAATGGTCTGTCAAGGTCAGCCAGGCATATCACGCAGAGATTCTTTCTGCAGAGATACTGGTTTTCCCACCAAAATTACCAAGCACAGCCTCTCAAAATTTGCACACTTGGTGTTCACAATTTATTCCTGTTTATCTAATTCCCAGGCATGACAAGAAGCAAGCTATTCAAAGACAGGCAGGTGGCCTGCTTGTTCCAAATGGACCACAAAGTTGTATTTTTGTTCTTCACAGAAGCTGCAAGATATCTTCAGTCTGAAGATCACTCCAAAAATACCTCCACAACAGATAGCCAGACAGGTAACTGGCCAGCTTGGTTTAGACAAAGGAATGTAATTTTACAGTCTTACCACAAAGGAGTAAAACCAGAAAGAATCTGCAAGGACCTTTAATTTTGATAACACTCTCAGTGGCAAAGTGTTGAGATGACTTTTTATATAGACATTTGCAAAAGTTAGAAATCCAGCTAGTCACAGAGCTGGTTGAAAAAATGTAAATCTTTCCTGAGCAAGACAGAACTGCTTGTCAAGAGATCAGACACAGTTCTTCTGAAATATAAGCGGTATTTCCTGAGGTGTCATTCACTTTCCAAGCAAGAACTACTCATTATTCTACATTTTTAAAAGGTTTTTTTTTTTGTTTACCCAGCAACATAGAAATTCACTTGCTGGCACTCTATAGTGAAGAGCTCAGCTCAGAAGAAATAGGACAGGCTACAGACTGGATCACAGCTCTACTTGCAAGGAGCAACCCAGAGGAAGCCCTGTTAGATATTAATCCAAATTAGTTAAATTAAAGCATAAAACAAGACCATCATCTAATGAAAATAATTCAGAGAGGCTGCAGCTGAGCTCTCAGAAATGAAACTATTCTCAGTATTGGATAAGAGACTGATATAATATGACAGCTATCAGGAGCCTCCATCCAAGCCAGGATAATGACTGTGCAACTTCACATAGACAGTGGATGGCACAGAGCTTACCGTGCACATCCATGATCCTCTCCTGCATACCCCCCACCAGCTCTGGTGTGGTTTGAGGCTCAGAGAGGGCCCCACATCTCTTGGTCACCTTCCTCTGGTGACCAGGTGCAAGTTTTAACTCAAGCTTCCTCAGTATCTCCCAAACTCTTACTGCCTGTGGGTAAGCACCACCACCTCAAGGGATGGACATGACTGAATTCCAGCAACACTGCATGTAAGAGATGGTATGAGCGTGCTTTAAAGCACAACATCAAACAGCCCCCAGATGCACATGCACAACCCTAAGGGGGATGGCCCCTCTGGTAGCCTTAGGTGTAGGTTATAAAGCAGATACAATGGATGGGAGACAAATCTGGCCTCAGGACTCCTCAAATGCAGTAGGGTAAGAAAAAACATGGAGATGTTTGATTACAAATCCTAAAGATTGCTTTAGGACATGTACTTCCCTTGATTTTACCACAACTTTGCTAGATTTAAACTAGCCCAAGAACAAAAAAAGAAAAGCAAGTTTCTTGACAAGGTTGGGAGGAACTGTACTCTGGACAGAACTTGTTCTAATTCACCAGTGTGCTGGTTTTGGCTGGGATAGAGTTAATTTTCTTCACAGTAGCTAGTATGGGGCTATGCTTTGGATTTGTACTGGAAGCAGTGTTGATATTACAGAGATATTTTTGTTATTGCTGAGCAGTGCATACACAGAGTCAAGGCATTTTCTGCTCCTCATACGGCCCTACCAGTGAGTATGCTGGGGGTTCACAAGAAGCTGGGACAGATGACCCCAACTGCCTAAAGGGATATTGCATACTATATGACATCACGCTCAGCATATGAAGTTGGGGAAGAAGAAGGGGAGACGTTTGGAGTTCAGGCATTTGTCTTCCCAAGTAACTGTTAAGCATGATGGAGCCCTGCTTTCCTGGAGATGGCTGAACACCTGCCTGCAGATGGGAAGTAATGAATGAATTCCTTGTTTTGCTTTGCTAGCGTGCACATCTTTTGCTTTACTTATTAAATTGTCTTTATCTCAACACATAAATTTTCTCACTCTTCTGATTCCCTCCCACATCCCACTGGGGTGAGTGAGCAAGTCTCTGAGTGGTGCTTAGCTGCTGACTGGGGTTATACTATGACAATCAGCTATAGAGGGAGCCTAAGACATTTAGCAAGCCTAATAGACTTAGTATTTTAGACAACTAAGCTTCAGGTAGGGTTATTCTCACCTAAGGGTGGAAGAGAGTCCCAGCTCTGTCTAGAATTTAGACTACACACTGGCCAGCTGCTTTATCCCATTTTTAGTAGTATTCCATGGACTTTCAAAGCCCTGACCCCAGGAAGACAGTCACAAGCAGACCATGGAGATGGCAAGATATTCAAGATCCCTAAGAAATCCTGAATACTGTTATCACCAGTTCAACTAAAGAGTTTTACAGGTCTCTCAAGCATAATACAATTTACATAATTTAACTAATACTACATTTTCATTCATTTACATAAAGGAAACCAAAAAAGGGAAAAATACTGATAAAAAACCCAAAGAAGCAGAAATTGTGGGAAATTTATAGACATAAATAGTTATAAGTCACCAAATAAAAGTAGCACCTCAATCCTACTGCTTCATTTGCAACCCTTAAATACTTGAAAAAGATAAACTCATAAGTTTCCCCAGAAGATACACATTATTCTAACCAGAGAGTAAAGCACTCATTTCACAGACCCAAAATTAACCTTATGTGTCCACAAATAATGTTAAAATACAAACGTTTGATTAAGTGAGGGGAAATAGGTTGAGCTCAGGTACAAAAAAGCTATTGGAAAGCTTTACAGCCGTCTTTGGGCCCAGCAGATATCTTCGCTTCATGAACTAATGCAAAAGGCAGCTTTTTAACCATACTTCCCCTCTTTGGGAGGATGGAATAGACCACAACACCCCACCCACCAGACCACAAACACCTGGTAAAAGGAATGCACGATCCTTTATACCAAGGAGCAAATAAAAACAGGGCAACCTCCTGTAGCCCCCAACAAAAGAAAGGGACAGATGATTACCCAGAAAACAATAGGAAGCAGAAGCCTCCCACTCCTTGGGACTGGCTTCCCTAAGTGCACAAATCTTGACTGCATCTGTGGTATCTGCAGTTGTGAGGTTTTGTCTTAAACAGCTAAGATGTAAAGTGCAAGCTCCAGGGAAAAAATCTGCTTTCTGTTATTTTAGACATAGCTTACATCTAATACAAACATCTGGAAACACCTTTCCCTACTCTTTCTGTATGGGTGCACAGTGAATGCTGTATTCCTTAGACAGCTTCCCTTTCCTGTTCTTGAGGCAAATTTTTCCATGTTTTGATAACTGCCTTTTGGTTGGATGATCATTGACTTCTCCTATAATGAACTTATAATGATTTCCAATTTGGAGGCTATAAATCAGATGCATTCCCATTGTAAAAATGACCTTTTTCAACCTTTTTGTTCATGCTTGAATATCATTAGACAGTAAGGAGGCTCTGTGTTGTGGCTGTTAGGCAGCAAGTAAATATTAATATATTGTGTTTTAATATGTAAGCTTGTCAAAGTGCTGCAATGTTAATGTGATTTATAAAATGAAATATCAATATGAATAAACTCTGATGAATACTCATGTTGGATTTATCTATAGAAAGAGGTAATGAGAGAACACCTTTTTGCCATCTCCTACAGCTACAGAAGATAGCTCTTCTAATGGGAAAACATGTTTTTCATTACAGTCCATCTAGTGCCATTGAAATATGAAAACTGGCATCCCATCAGCCCAGAGAACCAAACAAAACCAGCCCTTATGTGCAAATTCATTTTTGCTGTGACTTCACAAGAATCAGGGCTGCTACAGAATGAGCATCATGCTAATAGCATTGGGTCATGTAATGCTCAAAAGTAGATGCTGATACTCTGAAGAAGAGATTCCAAACAGCTGGCATATTTATTATTTATTATTATGCTTTTTCATTCAAAATCACCTGGGAGGTCAGTGTACACTCAGAAATGGAAGGCTCATTCACAAGAAGAATATTCAGATATTAAATATTTGAGCCTAATGAAGTTTAACAAGGGCAAGTGTAGGGTCCTGCACCTAGGGAGGTATAACACCATGCACCAATATAGGTTGGGGGCTGAGCTGCTGGAAAACAGCTGAGCAGAGAGGGACCTGTGTGTCCTGTTGGACAACAAGATGACCATGAGCCAGAAATGTGACCTTGTGGCCAAGAAGACAAATGGTCTCCCGGGGTGGTCAGTAGGTTGAGGGAGGTTATCCTGCCCCTCTGCCCTGATGAGGCCACACCTGGAGCACTGTGTCCAGTTCTGGGCTCCAGAAGGACAGGGAACTGCTGGAGGGGGTCAAGCAGAAGGCTACAAAGATGATCGAGGGAATGGAGCACCTCTCTTATAAGGAAAGACTGAGAGACCTGGGTCTGTTCAGCCTGGAGTAGAGAAGACTGAGAGAGTACCTCATAAATGTTTACAAACATCCAAAGGGCAGGTGACGAGACCCTTTTGAGTGGTGCCCAGTGACAGGACACGAGGTAATGGGCACAAACATGAACATAGGAAGTTCCATCTGAACATGAGGAAGAACTTCTTTACTTTGAGTGTGGCAGAGCACTGGAACAGACTGCCCAGGGAGGTGGTGGAGTCTCCATCTCTGGAGACATTGAAACCCAGCCTGGACACGTTCCTGTGCAACCTGCTCTGTGTGGACCTGTTCTGTCAGGGGCTTTGGACTAGATGATGGTCCCTTCCAACCCCATATCATTCTCTGATTCTGTGATTCTGTGAAAATAGTGTCATAAATACTACGCAGGATATTCCGTCTGAACGTAAGGGAAAACTTTGAGGGTGACAGAGTACTGGAACAAGCTTCCCAGAGAGGTTGTGGATCCAGAGCAAGCACTATGGGTACTAATGACCTGCTTCCTGGGAAGTGGCTGGACACTGCCTACTGAAGGGAAGTAGAGAATTAATCTTTTGTTTTCCTTTGCTTCCACACACAGACGTTTGCTTTGCTTTATTAAACTACTTTTGTCTTGCTCCATGAGTTTTTTTCCATCTTATTTTCTTTCCACCCTGTCCTGCAGAGAAGAGGAGTGATAGAGCAGCTAGGTGGGCACCTGGCATCTAGCCAAGGTCAACCCACTTTTTTTCTGGAGATATTAAAAATCCTGTCCAACTTCCTCTAGGGGAACTTGCTTTGACAGGGGAATTGGACTAGACAGTCTCCAAAAGTCCCTTCCAACCCCTTCCATTCTGTGATTCTGTGATATCCATGGTATTGAGAAAGTGACTGGATCTGGGATTTAACTTTGGACCTGCCCTGGGTTAGAAAGCCACTGCTCTGAGAGAGTGAAAAAATAACTGGCCTCCAAAGAAAGCAAGCAGTCTTGGAAAAGGATAGGCAGGACAGCTGACCCATACTGACCAAAAAGGAATATTCCATACCATATGATGACTGCTCAGCAATAAAAGCAAAGAGAAAGGAGGAGGAAAGGGGCAGGGGGAGGCAG
>NW_015090847.1:3147870-3153985 GCF_001431845.1 Calidris pugnax
GGGGGCCGGGGGGGATGTGTGCATTTGTTATTTACAGCATTTGTCTTCCAGAGCAAGCACTATGGGTACTAATGACCTGCTTCCTGGGAAGTGGCTGGACACTGCCTACTGAAGGGAAGTAGAGAATTAATCTTTTGTTTTCCTTTGCTTCCACACACAGACGTTTGCTTTGCTTTATTAAACTACTTTTGTCTTGCTCCATGAGTTTTTTTCCATCTTATTTTCTTTCCACCCTGTCCTGCAGAGAAGAGGAGTGATAGAGCAGCTAGGTGGGCACCTGGCATCTAGCCAAGGTCAACCCACCACACACCCTCCCCCTGCAAAAAAACCAACCAAACCCCAGATCTCACATTTTAAGTGTAAGTCTTAGAAAAACTGTAATTGTTTTAAATGTTTCAACTCTGTCTCTTCCTTATTGCACTGGAAAGCAAACCTTGAAAGTTCCCAGAATAGAAGATAACACAACCCTGCCTGCCCTTAATTTCAGCTTCTGTCAATATAAACCAAAACCAGTGTTGTGGTTGAATTTAAAATGAGGGAGAAAAGTAGCCTTAGGATTGTTAGTATGAAAGCTCAGCTGAAGCACTTCTCTCTTTAAAAGGAACGCCTCTAATGAAAGTCTGCCAGCATCTGAGCTTATCAGTGGATTCACCTAACTTAATAGTGACTTTTAATTCTGTTTAATGGCAAAACCCCTTTTCTTTCATTACCCTAAGTGTTGCAGGTTCTAATTCTTTGCTTCAAGCCATGCAGCTTTTTGTTCAAGTATGTCAGCTCACTGGACCAAGAACGGTGCTGTAAGTAGAGAGAAACAGCGTGGGAGGAGAAGAGGGAGAGATGAGGTTGTCATAATCTTTGAGATGCTTAATTCATAGCAAAAACTAAGCATATGATTGACTCACCTTGATTTGTAGAGTGTCTATCACAACTCTCCAGGCACATTGAGCAAATTAGAAATACAAACATGTTACAGTAGTAAGGACAATAAACCTTTCTAACCCACAATCCTTAAGCAGAGTAAATTAACCTCTCCTCATATACCAGATAAGGAAATGGCTCTTGAGCACATTCTGAAAGTTAGAACTCTGACAGGGACTCAGGAAATAATTTTCAGAGTTCTCCAAGGAAGACACTGCATTTCCTTTGGTGTCCCTGGCAGACCAGGGGTAACTTCCATGTTTCACAGTTGTCTGAATAGCTGCAGAAGAACGTGGCCATAGAGATTGTAACTTGGATTTAGCATAGCAGAGCCTTGCAGCTCCCTGATCACCAGCTTCAACTGTACATCTCTTGGCTACCTTTTTTATCTGCCTTGAAGTTTGTGGTCCATGTATCACCAAGAGGCTCTAATCCCAACTGAGATTTCTGGATGCTATTCTAAGACAAATAAACATCAGTCTATATTACCACTATCAAAGGCAGCTGCAAATGCAAAATTTACTCCATAACTTAGGAAATTGTGCATTTCTACAGTGTGTCCATTCTGCACTCTGACAGTTGGGACTGTCCTTTCATTTATCTGCATTCAGGCTTGATCCCCTTGACAGTGATGTTCCCCATACCAGGCAATGCAACTGCTTAGGCTGAAGAGTAAAAGATAAATGACCCTGAAAATGAATGGTGGTGAGCAGAAGAATCCAAGGGGGCTAAATATTGTCAGCACTACCATTTCATCACCTGTGGTTTCCACAACTGACTTCACTGCGTGGGGATAGATACTGAAGCTGGAGTCCTCATGAAGTAGAGCTTTTTAGCAGGGTCTAGCCAGCTACCCCAGTGAGTGATGCACCCTCTGTCCTACCAAAGGAGCAAGTGACAATATTCACCGGTGCCCATGCCTGCAAAAGGGGAGGTTGCACCATTCCTTTGCCACCTCCCACGGTGGCAAACAGCCCTGGCTCAGCAAGAAGATACTAGAAAGCCAAGGGTATTCCTCTGTCTAAGCAGAATGGGGAATTAGATCCCTCCATGGCTGCCTCCTGCCCAGTAGCAGGCTGAACCAGGCTAGACAACAGAGTAGTCAATGCCTCACGCCATTGCAGGACAATTCAAAATTAGCTGTCCTCTGGCAGGGAACAGAGTGGGGTTTTATTCTTCAAAAAGGCTGTCACTTCATATCAAACCTGTTAACCTTTCCAGAATAATGGACAAGAGGAGTTTGCTTGATTAGTAGGTTGAGTACATGGGCATTTTTAGACTATTAAAATAATAGTATATAGATGTCTTTTTAAGTGCTCAATTGAAAATTACAGTTTTAATGCCATAGATGTTGGCTACCAGACCTCAGTGTGGGTTCCACATATGCTAGTAGGAGAGCAGAGATATTGCATAGGAAATGCTGCTATATCCTTTTCTCTTTCCTTCTGTAAAGAATCTATCTCTGTCTCCTATCTTTCCTCTCTAAAGTGAGGATTCCCCATCCCCCGTGTCAGGAGAAAAAAGCAGGCTGCCTCAAACCAACATCAATATGTGCACTGTCACATCAGCTCCTTTGCCTACAGAACACCACATCCCAATTTGCCCAGATGTTGTCAATGAGCAAATATTTTCATATTGTTTAAAAGTCACATGTGATTTGCATAGCAGGGCCTTTCCCCACTTTCTCAACAAGTACTGCTCTGTAAACAAGTGTGAAAATGTCAGACTAATATATTAACATTTACATTAACAATTAAATGGAAAGATGTCACTATTTAAATATATTTAGGGAAGTGTTTTTAATCTTGATGCACACCCACTCTTTCCTTAGCATTTTGGTTTTCAAAAACAGCTTATTTTTTAAAAAAAAATATTCTGGGCCATGTAACTCACCTCAAGATTAGAGAGTGCCATAACAAACAATCTAGCGTGCCTAGATCAGAATAAATCTTACACAGATTCACATCCTGCATAAGAACACTATTGTCTATCTGAAGGGTATAAACCAAAGATTACAAAATTTATCCTCCAATGCAGTACCTGCTGGAAGAAAATGCAGTATCTTTACAAATACTATACATCATTATACCACCAGCAAATATACTTCTACAGACAACAATTTTTGGTAAGATCACAATTTCCCATTCTTTACAATAAGCTTTATATCTTAGTCATGGGCACCAGCTAAACCACCTTACTGTCCTAATGGGTCTCCAAGGGCATGCATCAGTTGTCCCTGTTCAAATGAGGAAAGCAGGGTCAAAAATGAGTCTGGCAGCCTTAAGCCCGTGCCTCTCTTTTTCTAGAAGTAATGTTCCATTTCTCCAACAAAACTATGAAGGAGATAACCAAAGCACCTCATATATCAGCAAGTAGCACAAAGGGTACTGATTTTATTTTTTATTCCAGTTGGAGGCATTTTTACATTCTGAATCTGCCACTTCTATTACTGGAATCTGTGCTGGCTGCTTGTCTTCTCCATGGCAGAATGGGAGGATTATCAGTTCTCCTCAGAGCTGTGAGTATTCAGCAGTATAGGCAAACCCCACAAATACAAAGACCTCTGCTTCTCTGCAAGAACTCCTCCTGTGGAGAACATAGCCTTCACAACAGTGCAATAATGGATTGGAAGCAAAACTGACAGCTGAGAAGGTTTTCAGCTGTTTGGCAAGTGCAACACTAATCCAGGGATTAGTTCCTGGAAATCCTGGTAAAAGGTGGTATTCTGAGAGGCTAACAGCTGGGAACACACAGTCCAAGAGATTACCAGTCCATGGTCAGATAAAACAGCAAAGGGCTAGTTTTGCCGTCCAGTGTTTTGGTAAAGATGAACAATTCCAGAAAAGTCAATAGTGTTTTTCTGGATTTAAAACAACAATGCTTAGAGAAGAAATTGACCACAACTTGCTATACCACAGTGTAATATGCACAGAATTTCCTACAATGAAATTCTGATGAGGACAAGAGTGTGAGGAGGAAAAAAAAAAGAAAAAAAACAGAAAAGATTATACCAGGGTGGATCTGCATGAGTGTAGGAAAGGAGGATTTTGCTTCCGGCCTTATATGGTAGTAGAGGACGTAAAACTAAGACAAGCAAGATGGGTTTGAAAGTATACCAGTTTACATGTTTTGATGATGAGTACTGATGGTACATATGTTGAAAGACAAGTTATATAAATGTAACCAGCCTTTCCTGCCTATACTATATGCAATGCCCACTTAAAACTGCATCTGTTGAAATAATTATTTCATTATTGTGTTGCCAACTCTTATGATATCACCATACTTCTCATGATGCTTAGATATTGTAAAAGCACTGCATCTGTCAAGGAGCTGCTACATCAGAATCTCAACTTCCATCAAAACATAAAAGTTCCTAGTACTACTACCCTTAGGAAGATGGAGAAAAGACTGAAACATGATCATAGTTCATTACAAACACCTAGAAAACAAAGAACTTATAAAGTTATAAAGAACCCTAAAAGAATTATAACATTTTAATACTCTGGTAGGATTATTTTAAACTAACCTACTCTAATGCATCAGGGAGTGCGAGAGAGAAAGTAGTAGAGGAGTAGGGGAACATGTAAATCAGAGGACTCCCTCCCCTCTTGTCTCCAAGTAATAGGAGGAGATATCAGAGAAGAGGGGGAATGGAAACTGGTCCCTGCTCGGGGCAGCAGGTGAGTCCCCTCCTGGCCCCTCCCAGCTCCCCAGTTACCCCTGCAGAACAGGTATGGAGGAACTGGCTGATGGAGAGGAGGATGGCACACCAAGACTAGAAAAGTCAGAAAGTACACCTCACTATAGATGCAACATCACTACTAGCTCCAAAAGGAAAAGGATGTGGATGACTCTCTGCTGAGGGGGGCAGAAGGACCAATATGCCACCCTGACCTGCTTCACAGGGAAGTCTGCTGCATCCCTCGGCCACGGGTCAGGGATGTGATGGACAAACTCCCAGACCTAATAAACCCCTCTGATTATTACTCCCTGTTAGTGTTTCAGGTGGGTAGTGATGAAATGGGCAGGAGAAAGCAAAAATCAATTAAAAGAGACTTCAGAGCCTTCGGAGGGCTGCTCAAGGGAACAGGAATGCAGGTTGTGTTCTCCTCTATCCCGCCAGTGGCAACTGTGAATGAGGAAATTGACAGGAAGAGGCGGCACACCAACTTCTGGCTCCGCGATTGGTGTTATCGGCAGGGCTTTGGGTTTTTTGAGCATAGGCAGCTACACCAGACACCTGGCCTGCCAGTGGCAGGTGGAATACAACTGTCCCAGAGGGGGAAAAGAATTTTGGGGCAGGAGTCATCTGGGCTCATTGACAGGTCTTTAAACTAGATATGAGGGGGGGAGGGGACACTAGAGATGAGCCTAAGGATATCCTCCAACCCGCCATTTCACTTGAGGCGAGAGACGATGATAATATCAGAATGGTCTGTGGCAAGTGGCAGGATGACACGTCAGGGTTCGAAGGACGGGGTGATAGCAAGGACCTCCAACCTGTTGCACTAACGCATGCTGTGAACACTGCATCAAAGGCAAGGTCTTGCAGAACTGGACCAAGAGCCCCTGAGATAATAGGAGACAGGAAGGTAGTTGCCACAAAGCGCCTTGGGGGATCAGTGGAGTGTCCCTCTAAGAAGGCGACGTGGCCAGCAGACCAGCTGAAGTGTCTCTATGCCAATGCACGCAGCATGGGCAACAAACAGGAGGAATTGGAAGCTATCCTGCTACAGGAAAGCTATGACATATTAGCAATTACGGAAACTTGGTGGGATGATTCCTATGACTGGAGTGTGGCCATCGATGGCTACAAGCTGTTCAGAAGGGACAGGAGAGGAAGAAGGGGTGGAGGTGTTGCCCTCTGTGTAAAGAAGTGGCTAGACTGTGAAGAGCTGTTGCTAAAGAGTAGCCATGACCAAGTTGAAAGCTTGTGGGTAGGAATTAGGGATTGGGACAACAAAAGGAATCTTGTGGTAGGAGTCTACTACAGGCCTCCTGACCAGGCGGAGCCTGTCAATGATGCCTTCGTACTCCAGCTCGAGGAGGCATTGCGATCAGAGGCTCTCATCCTGCTGGGGGACTTTAACCACCCCGACATCTGCTGGAAAAGCAACACGGCTGGCTGCAGACAATCCAGGAAGCTCCTAGAGTGCCTAGATGACAACTTCTTGAGACAAGAAATTAACAGCCC
>NW_015090847.1:3154040-3161637 GCF_001431845.1 Calidris pugnax
ATGTGTGCATTTGTTATTTACAGCATTTGTCTTCCAGAGCAAGCACTATGGGTACTAATGACCTGCTTCCTGGGAAGTGGCTGGACACTGCCTACTGAAGGGAAGTAGAGAATTAATCTTTTGTTTTCCTTTGCTTCCACACACAGACGTTTGCTTTGCTTTATTAAACTACTTTTGTCTTGCTCCATGAGTTTTTTTCCATCTTATTTTCTTTCCACCCTGTCCTGCAGAGAAGAGGAGTGATAGAGCAGCTAGGTGGGCACCTGGCATCTAGCCAAGGTCAACCCACCACACACCCTCCCCCTGCAAAAAAACCAACCAAACCCCAGATCTCACATTTTAAGTGTAAGTCTTAGAAAAACTGTAATTGTTTTAAATGTTTCAACTCTGTCTCTTCCTTATTGCACTGGAAAGCAAACCTTGAAAGTTCCCAGAATAGAAGATAACACAACCCTGCCTGCCCTTAATTTCAGCTTCTGTCAATATAAACCAAAACCAGTGTTGTGGTTGAATTTAAAATGAGGGAGAAAAGTAGCCTTAGGATTGTTAGTATGAAAGCTCAGCTGAAGCACTTCTCTCTTTAAAAGGAACGCCTCTAATGAAAGTCTGCCAGCATCTGAGCTTATCAGTGGATTCACCTAACTTAATAGTGACTTTTAATTCTGTTTAATGGCAAAACCCCTTTTCTTTCATTACCCTAAGTGTTGCAGGTTCTAATTCTTTGCTTCAAGCCATGCAGCTTTTTGTTCAAGTATGTCAGCTCACTGGACCAAGAACGGTGCTGTAAGTAGAGAGAAACAGCGTGGGAGGAGAAGAGGGAGAGATGAGGTTGTCATAATCTTTGAGATGCTTAATTCATAGCAAAAACTAAGCATATGATTGACTCACCTTGATTTGTAGAGTGTCTATCACAACTCTCCAGGCACATTGAGCAAATTAGAAATACAAACATGTTACAGTAGTAAGGACAATAAACCTTTCTAACCCACAATCCTTAAGCAGAGTAAATTAACCTTTCCTCATATACCAGATAAGGAAATGGCTCTTGAGCACATTCTGAAAGTTAGAACTCTGACAGGGACTCAGGAAATAATTTTCAGAGTTCTCCAAGGAAGACACTGCATTTCCTTTGGTGTCCCTGGCAGACCAGGGGTAACTTCCATGTTTCACAGTTGTCTGAATAGCTGCAGAAGAACGTGGCCATAGAGATTGTAACTTGGATTTAGCATAGCAGAGCCTTGCAGCTCCCTGATCACCAGCTTCAACTGTACATCTCTTGGCTACCTTTTTTATCTGCCTTGAAGTTTGTGGTCCATGTATCACCAAGAGGCTCTAATCCCAACTGAGATTTCTGGATGCTATTCTAAGACAAATAAACATCAGTCTATATTACCACTATCAAAGGCAGCTGCAAATGCAAAATTTACTCCATAACTTAGGAAATTGTGCATTTCTACAGTGTGTCCATTCTGCACTCTGACAGTTGGGACTGTCCTTTCATTTATCTGCATTCAGGCTTGATCCCCTTGACAGTGATGTTCCCCATACCAGGCAATGCAACTGCTTAGGCTGAAGAGTAAAAGATAAATGGCCCTGAAAATGATTGGTGGTGAGCAGAAGAATCCAAGGGGGCTAAATATTGTCAGCACTACCATTTCATCACCTGTGGTTTCCACAACTGACTTCACTGCGTGGGGATAGATACTGAAGCTGGAGTCCTCATGACGAAGAGCTTTTTAGCAGGGTCTAGCCAGCTACCCCAGTGAGTGATGCACCCTCTGTCCTACCAAAGGAGCAAGTGACAATATTCACCGGTGCCCATGCCTGCAAAAGGGGAGGTTGCACCATTCCTTTGCCACCTCCCACGGTGGCAAACAGCCCTGGCTCAGCAAGAAGATACTAGAAAGCCAAGGGTATTCCTCTATCTAAGCAGAATGGGGAATTAGATCCCTCCATGGCTGCCTCCTGCCCAGTAGCAGGCTGAACCAGGCTAGACAACAGAGTAGTCAATGCCTCACGCCATTGCAGGACAATTCAAAATTAGCTGTCCTCTGGCAGGGAACAGAGTGGGGTTTTATTCTTCAAAGAGGCTGTCACTTCATATCAAACCTGTTAACCTTTCCAGAATAATGGACAAGAGGAGTTTGCTTGATTAGTCGTTTGAGTACATGGGCATTTTTAGACTATTAAAATAATAGTATATAGATGTCTTTTTAAGTGCTCAATTGAAAATTACAGTTTTAATGCCATAGATGTTGGCTACCAGACCTCAGTGTGGGTTCCACATATGCTAGTAGGAGAGCAGAGATATTGCATAGGAAATGCTGCTATATCCTTTTCTCTTTCCTTCTGTAAAGAATCTATCTCTGTCTCCTATCTTTCCTCTCTGAAGTGAGGATTCCACATCCCCTGTGTCAGGAGAGAAAAGCAGGCTGCCTCAAACCAACATCAATATGTGCACTGTCACATCAGCTCCTTTGCCTACAGAACACCACATCCCAATTTGCCCAGATGTTGTCAATGAGCAAATATTTTCATATTGTTTAAAAGTCACATGTGATTTGCATAGCAGGGCCTTTCCCCACTTTCTCAACAAGTACTGCTCTGTAAACAAGTGTGAAAATGTCAGACTAATATATTAACATTTACATTAACAATTAAATGGAAAGATGTCACTATTTAAATATATTTAGGGAAGTGTTTTTAATCTTGATGCACACCCACTCTTTCCTTAGCATTTTGGTTTTCAAAAACAGCTTATTTTTAAAAAAAAAATATTCTGGGCCATGTAACTCACCTCAAGATTAGAGAGTGCCATAACAAACAATCTAGCGTGCCTAGATCAGAATAAATCTTACACAGATTCACATCCTGCATAAGAACACTATTGTCTATCTGAAGGGTATAAACCAAAGATTACAAAATTTATCCTCCAATGCAGTACCTGCTGGAAGAAAATGCAGTATCTTTACAAATACTATACATCATTATACCACCAGCAAATATACTTCTACAGACAACAATTTTTGGTAAGATCACAATTTCCCATTCTTTACAATAAGCTTTATATCTTAGTCATGGGCACCAGCTAAACCACCTTACTGTCCTAATGGGTCTCCAAGGGCATGCATCAGTTGTCCCTGTTCAAATGAGGAAAGCGGGGTCAAAAATGAGTCTGGCAGCCTTAAGCCCGTGCCTCTCTTTTTCTAGAAGTAATGTTCCATTTCTCCAACAAAACTATGAAGGAGATAACCAAAGCACCTCATATATCAGCAAGTAGCACAAAGGGTACTGATTTTATTTTTTATTCCAGTTGGAGGCATTTTTACATTCTGAATCTGCCACTTCTATTACTGGAATCTGTGCTGGCTGCTTGTCTTCTCCATGGCAGAATGGGAGGATTATCAGTTCTCCTCAGAGCTGTGAGTATTCAGCAGTATAGGCAAACCCCACAAATACAAAGACCTCTGCTTCTCTGCAAGAACTCCTCCTGTGGAGAACATAGCCTTCACAACAGTGCAATAATGGATTGGAAGCAAAACTGACAGCTGAGAAGGTTTTCAGCTGTTTGGCAAGTGCAACACTAATCCAGGGATTAGTTCCTGGAAATCCTGGTAAAAGGTGGTATTCTGAGAGGCTAACAGCTGGGAACACACAGTCCAAGAGATTACCAGTCCATGGTCAGATAAAACAGCAAAGGGCTAGTTTTGCCGTCCAGTGTTTTGGTAAAGATGAACAATTCCAGAAAAGTCAATAGTGTTTTTCTGGATTTAAAACAACAATGCTTAGAGAAGAAATTGACCACAACTTGCTATACCACAGTGTAATATGCACAGAATTTCCTACAATGAAATTCTGATGAGGACAAGAGTGTGAGGAGGAAAAAAAAAAGAAAAAAAACAGAAAAGATTATACCAGGGTGGATCTGCATGAGTGTAGGAAAGGAGGATTTTGCTTCCGGCCTTATATGGTAGTAGAGGACGTAAAACTAAGACAAGCAAGATGGGTTTGAAAGTATACCAGTTTACATGTTTTGATGATGAGTACTGATGGTACATATGTTGAAAGACAAGTTATATAAATGTAACCAGCCTTTCCTGCCTATACTATATGCAATGCCCACTTAAAACTGCATCTGTTGAAATAATTATTTCATTATTGTGTTGCCAACTCTTATGATATCACCATACTTCTCATGATGCTTAGATATTGTAAAAGCACTGCATCTGTCAAGGAGCTGCTACATCAGAATCTCAACTTCCATCAAAACATAAAAGTTCCTAGTACTACTACCCTTAGGAAGATGGAGAAAAGACTGAAACATGATCATAGTTCATTACAAACACCTAGAAAACAAAGAACTTATAAAGTTATAAAGAACCCTAAAAGAATTATAACATTTTAATACTCTGGTAGGATTATTTTAAACTAACCTACTCTAATGCATCAGGGAGTGCGAGAGAGAAAGTAGTAGAGGAGTAGGGGAACATGTAAATCAGAGGACTCCCTCCCCTCTTGTCTCCAAGTAATAGGAGGAGATATCAGAGAAGAGGGGGAATGGAAACTGGTCCCTGCTCGGGGCAGCAGGTGAGTCCCCTCCTGGCCCCTCCCAGCTCCCCAGTTACCCCTGCAGAACAGGTATGGAGGAACTGGCTGATGGAGAGGAGGATGGCACACCAAGACTAGAAAAGTCAGAAAGTACACCTCACTATAGATGCAACATCACTACTAGCTCCAAAAGGAAAAGGATGTGGATGACTCTCTGCTGAGGGGGGCAGAAGGACCAATATGCCACCCTGACCTGCTTCACAGGGAAGTCTGCTGCATCCCTCGGCCACGGGTCAGGGATGTGATGGACAAACTCCCAGACCTAATAAACCCCTCTGATTATTACTCCCTGTTAGTGTTTCAGGTGGGTAGTGATGAAATGGGCAGGAGAAAGCAAAAATCAATTAAAAGAGACTTCAGAGCCTTCGGAGGGCTGCTCAAGGGAACAGGAATGCAGGTTGTGTTCTCCTCTATCCCGCCAGTGGCAACTGTGAATGAGGAAATTGACAGGAAGAGGCGGCACACCAACTTCTGGCTCCGCGATTGGTGTTATCCGCAGGGCTTTGGGTTTTTTGAGCATAGGCAGCTACACCAGACACCTGGCCTGCCAGTGGCAGGTGGAATACAACTGTCCCAGAGGGGGAAAAGAATTTTGGGGCAGGAGTCATCTGGGCTCATTGACAGGTCTTTAAACTAGATATGAGGGGGGGAGGGGACACTAGAGATGAGCCTAAGGATATCCTCCAACCCGCCATTTCACTTGAGGCGAGAGACGATGATAATATCAGAATGGTCTGTGGCAAGTGGCAGGATGACACGTCAGGGTTCGAAGGACGGGGTGATAGCAAGGACCTCCAACCTGTTGCACTAACGCATGCTGTGAACACTGCATCAAAGGCAAGGTCTTGCAGAACTGGACCAAGAGCCCCTGAGATAATAGGAGACAGGAAGGTAGTTGCCACAAAGCGCCTTGGGGGATCAGTGGAGTGTCCCTCTAAGAAGGCGACGTGGCCAGCAGACCAGCTGAAGTGTCTCTATGCCAATGCACGCAGCATGGGCAACAAACAGGAGGAATTGGAAGCTATCCTGCTACAGGAAAGCTATGACATATTAGCAATTACGGAAACTTGGTGGGATGATTCCTATGACTGGAGTGTGGCCATCGATGGCTACAAGCTGTTCAGAAGGGACAGGAGAGGAAGAAGGGGTGGAGGTGTTGCCCTCTGTGTAAAGAAGTGGCTAGACTGTGAAGAGCTGTTGCTAAAGAGTAGCCATGACCAAGTTGAAAGCTTGTGGGTAGGAATTAGGGATTGGGACAACAAAAGGAATCTTGTGGTAGGAGTCTACTACAGGCCTCCTGACCAGGCGGAGCCTGTCAATGATGCCTTCGTACTCCAGCTCGAGGAGGCATTGCGATCAGAGGCTCTCATCCTGCTGGGGGACTTTAACCACCCCGACATCTGCTGGAAAAGCAACACGGCTGGCTGCAGACAATCCAGGAAGCTCCTAGAGTGCCTAGATGACAACTTCTTGAGACAAGAAATTAACAGCCCGACTCGAGGAGATGCATTGTTAGACCTGTTGGTTAAAATGCAAGCGAAATTATCAGGGTTGTCAAAGTTGAAGGCAGCATGGGCTGTCCTAGTGCAGTTCACTGTCCTAAGAAGTTTGAAGCCCATGAGAAGCACAGTTAAGACTCTAAATTTTAGGAAAGCAAACTTCCAGCTCTTCAAGGAGTTAATAAATAAGAACCAGTGGGAAATGGCCCTCAGGGACAGGGGCACAGAACAAAGTTGGCAGATCTTTAAGGATGGTCTCTATAGAGCGCAAAAGATCTCAATCCCCACATGTAGGAAAATGGGCAAGGAGGGCAAGAGACCACCATGGTTGAGCCATGACCTGCTGGTCAAACTAAGGGGCAAGATGGGGCTACAGGAGTCTACTACAGGCCTCCTGACCAGGCGGAGCCTGTCAATGATGCCTTCGTACTCCAGCTCGAGGAGGCATTGCGATCAGAGGCTCTCATCCTGCTGGGGGACTTTAACCACCCCGACATCTGCTGGAAAAGCAACACGGCTGGCTGCAGACAATCCAGGAAGCTCCTAGAGTGCCTAGATGACAACTTCTTGAGACAAGAAATTAACAGCCCGACTCGAGGAGATGCATTGTTAGACCTGTTGGTTAAAATGCAAGCGAAATTATCAGGGTTGTCAAAGTTGAAGGCAGCATGGGCTGCCCTAGTGCAGTTCACTGTCCTAAAAAGTTTGAAGCCCATGAGAAGCACAGTTAAGACTCTAAATTTTAGAAAAGCAAACTTCCAGCTCTTCAAGGAGTTAATAAATAAGAACCAGTGGGAAATGGCCCTCAGGGACAGGGGCACAGAACAAAGTTGGCAGATCTTTAAGGATGGTCTCTATAGAGCGCAAAAGATCTCAATCCCCACATGTAGGAAAATGGGCAAGGAGGGCAAGAGACCACCATGGTTGAGCCATGACCTGCTGGTCAAACTAAGGGGCAAGATGGGGCTACACAGGAAATGCAAGAAGGGAAATGGGAAGAGCATAGGGATGCTGCCAAGATGTGTAGGAATGAGGTCAGGAAGGCCAAGGCACAGCTAGAACTGAACTTGGCAAGGGACGTAAAGAAAAACAAGAAAGGCTTCTACAGGTACGTTAACCAGAAAAGGAAGGTTAAAGAAAATGTACCCCCCCTGATGTGCAACAGCGGGGAACTTGTATCAACAGATGAGGAGAAGGCAGAAGTTCTCAATGACTTCTTTGCCTCGGTCTTCACTGGTAACCCCCTTCCTCCTAGTTCTTGTGTTGATGACAAAAAAGTTGGAGACCAGGGTGACAAGGTCCCTCCCACTGTAAGTGAAGACAAGGTACGAGATCAACTCAGGAGCCTGAAGATATACAAGTCCATGGGACCTGATGAGATACATCCCAGAGTCCTGAAGGAACTGGCTGACGTAGTTGCCAAACCACTCTCCATGATATTTGAAAAATCATGGCAGCCAGGGGAAGCACCGGTGGACTGGAAGAAGGGA
>NW_015090847.1:3162648-3230229 GCF_001431845.1 Calidris pugnax
GAGACCTCACCTGGAGTATTGTGTGCAGGTCTGGAGCCCTCAGTATAAGAAGGACATGGACCTGATGGAGAGGGTCCAGAGGAGGGCCACAAGGATGATCAGGGGGTTGGGGCACCTCTGCTACGAGGACTGGCTGAGGGAGCTGGGGTTGTTCAGCCTGGAGAAGAGGAGGCTCCGGGGAGACCTAATAGCAGCCTTCCAGTACCTGAAGGGGCCTACAGGAAGGCTGGGGAGAGCCTGTTTAGAAAGGCCTGTAGTGACAGGACGAGGGGCAATGGCTTTAAGCTGGAGGGGAGCAGATTTAGATTGGAGATGAGGAGGGGGTTCTTCACTGTGAGGGTGGTGGAGCACTGGAACAGGTTGCCCAGGGAGGTGGTTGAGGCCCCTTCCCTGGAGATATTCAAGGTGAGGCTCAACAAGGCCCTAGGCAACCTGGTCTAGTTGGGGGTGTCCCTGCTGACTGTGGGGGGGGCGGACTAGATGACCTTCCGGCCTAGACAATTCTATGATTCTATGATTCTAATGAATTTGAGTAAGGAGAGATTCTGCTTTCTAAGAATACTTGTTACTAATGGTACTAAGCTCAAAATTTATAGCATAACCCACAACTTTAGTCTAGGTATGCATCATGAGAAGAAATATACTTGCTTTTCCACAGAGTAGATAGTCAGAGATCATTAGTTTTCTAGTAGCTGGATTTCACTGACAAAGTACTATTCTGAATGAATTAGTGTCATAATGAACAAATGAGCAATTTTCTGACACTAAATTAAAACAAGGTCCCGATTTATGAGTAGTGCAGTGGCAATCAGGGTGACATGCTCCTTTAAAAACAATTTCTGTTTATTTTCAATTGAAAAATACTAAAGTGTCATAAGTCACCAAACACCGAGAATTTAAAATCTATATATTGGATATACTAGGTCCTAAAAGGACTCAATGGAAGTGCAAGCTAACTTCCTTATGCTGCCTTGAAAGTTTTAGCAGAGAAACATTTCAATGAAAAGAACATGAGAGTTGCATGAAGGTAAATAAGGTATTTGCTACTTTTCTACTCTGATTTCAGAGCAGCTCAGTTAATAAATTCCATTCACACACTGTGAGCTGAGAAAAACAAAAATTACCAATAAATTTGGGCTTGGATAAATCCTGTCTTCCTTTTTTTTTACCATTAATTGCTAAAAGACATACTGAAAAAATCTCACCTTAATATACAAAACTGTTTGAATATCTTCAAAGTCGGGATGGCAAACCATCTTGTTAAATTATCCATTTGTTTCCTTTCTTCTTCATGATTTCATATGCAATTCTTTGATTGTGTGGCTTATGTGAGTAATAAGCATGATGCAAGTGGGAATTTCACAAACCTGGCTTTAAAGCAAAGTTGGTGACTTTTGTTGGTGAATATTTAAGCAGAGAAACCTCAATATTTTATTTTTACCAATAATGTATTTATGTTAGTAAAATTCAACTCTTGCACATTTACAGAAAATAATAATCAAAAAGACCTTTCATTATGAATCTAATTAAACATTTGCGGACAAATGTACTTGCTATTAAAGGACATGCTTGATGCTTCTCTATTGGAATGAATGACTCTGCAGAAATGATGTAAAATTAAATGCTCATATATATATGTTTCATCCCGAAGATAAGATGATGGAAAGGTGAGCAATGTGCATCTGTAAGATGTGCCTGACAAATTTGGTGGCCTTTTACGATACTGCCACAGACTTGGTAGACAAGGGCAGAGCAACTGACGTCATCTACCTGGACTTATGCAAAGCATTTGACACTGTCCCACACGACATCCTGGTCTCAAAATTGGAAACCCATGGATTCGATGGATGGACCACTTGGTGGATAAGGAGCTGGCTGGACGGCCGCACCCAAAGGGTGGCAGTCAACGGCTCAATGTCCGGGTGGCGGCCAGTAACGAATGGTGTTCCGCAGGGGTCGGTACTGGGACCAGTACTATTTAACATCTTTGTTGGAGACATGGACAGTGGGATAGAGTGCACCCTCAGCAAGTTTGCTGATGACACCCAGCGCGTTGGCTCAGTTGACACGCTGGAGGGAAGGGATGCCATCCAGAGGGACCTGGACAGGCTGGAGAGGTGGGCCCGTTCAAATTGTATGAGGTTCAACATCAGGGGGATGGAGCACCTCTGCTGTGAAGACAGGCTGAGGGAGCTGGGATTGTTCAGCCTGGAGAAGAGAAGGCTCCGGGGAGACCTTATAGTGGCCTTTCAATACCTGAAGGGTGCCTATAGAAGAGCTGGGGAGGGACTCTTTGCCAGGAGGTGTAATGATAGGACAAGGGGAAACAGTTTTAAATTGGAAGAAAAAAGATTCAGATTAGATCTCAGGAAGAAATTTTTTACTATGAGGGTGGTGAGACACTGGAACAGGTTGCCCAGGGAAGCTGTGGCTGCCCCATCCCTGGAGGGGTTCAAAGCCAGGCTGGATGGGGCTTTGAGCAACCTGCTCTAGTGGGAGGTGTCCCTGCCCAGGGCGGGGGGGTTGGAACTAGATGATCGTTGAGGTCTCTTCCAACCCAAACCATTTTGTGATTCTATGATTCCATGAGAGAATCGGGTGAGTCACTTTTTTTCTGTCTTATGTATTAAGTTGCTTTGTTTCACAACACTTTCTGTGTAAAACTCCATGCAACTGTGCTCTTGATCAGCTTCCCAAGTTTATTATCTTCAAAACATTCAATCCATTTCAGGATAGAATTCGTACGTAAATACAGTTGTATAAGGTGCCAGGGAGCATATATGCGGTGATCAGAGAAATTCTAAACAGTTTGAAATATAAAATCTCTTTATCTTAAGGTTAGAAGGAGTTATCATGCTATTTTACCTAAAATTAAAAGGGGAGGGGTGAATGCAAAATCTGTCCATATGTCTATCATCTAGGTAGCAAACACATTACAAATACAATGGGTAGAGAATTGATTGAGAGCAACCCTGCAGAGAAGGACTTGGGGGTGTTTGTTGATGAGAAGCTCAATGGGAGCCAGAAATGTGCACTTGCAGCCCAGAAAGCCGATTGTGTCCTAGGCTGAATTAAAAGAAGTGTGGCCAGCAGGTCGAGGGGGGCCATTCTGTCCTTCTACTTTGCTCTTGTGAGGAGTGGGTCCTGGAGTACTGTGTCAAGCTCTGGAGCCCCCAACATAAAAAGGACATGGACCTGTTGATTGTATCCTAGGCTGAATTAAAAGAAGTGTGGCCAGCAGGTCGAGGGGGGCCATTCTGTCCTTCTACTTTGCTCTTGTGAGGAGTGGGTCCTGGAGTACTGTGTCAAGCTCTGGAGCCCCCAACATAAA
Organism: Calidris pugnax; assembly: GCF_001431845.1. Classification (NCBI taxonomy): domain Eukaryota; kingdom Metazoa; phylum Chordata; class Aves; order Charadriiformes; family Scolopacidae; genus Calidris; species Calidris pugnax. The sequence goes on from NW_015090847.1 coordinate 3,165,980, forward strand.
AAGGACATGGACCTGTTGCAGAAAGTCCAGAGGAGGGCCACAAAGATGATCAGGGGACTGGAGCACCTCCTCTGCGAGGACAGGCTGAGACAGTTGGGGTTGTTCAGCCTGGAAAAGAGAAGACTCCGAGGACACGTTATAGCCTAAAGGAGGCCTACAGGAGAGATGGGGAGGGATTCTTTATCAGGAAGTGTAGTGACAGGATGAGGGGTGAAAGTTTTAATCTGAAAGAGAGTACCTTTAGATTAGATATTAGGAAGAAATCGTTACCGTCAGGGAACTGGGAAAGGTTGCCCAGGAAGTTGTAGATGTCCCATTTCTGCATGTGTTCAAACCAGGTTGGATGGGTTACCGTCAGGGAACTGGGAAAGGTTGCCCAGGAAGTTGTAGATGTCCCATTTCTGCATGTGTTCAAACCTGGTTGGATGGGGCTTTGAGCAACCTTATCTAGTGGAAGATTTCCCTGTCCGTGGCAGGGTGTTGTAACTAGGTGATCTTGAAGGGCCCTTCCAACTCTAACCATTCTGTGATTTTATGATTCTATTATTCTATGATTTTAGAAGTGTTAATGAGTGTCGTTGTTTGGTCTCAGATGGCAACAAAGGACCACCACCACTTGGCAGTCACTCACGCAGACCAGAGCCCCCACTGCCCCCACTGCCACCACGCCAGTGAGGGGAAAATCAGAAGAAAAAGGCAAAACTCGTGGGTTGAGACAAAGGCGATTTAACAGAACAGTGTCCCTGCTAGGTCCTGGGGAGAATTAACCCTATCTGTGCCAAACCCAGGACACTGAGACACGATGATTGACATACAAAGAGATGGAGTGCACAGGGCTATGGCAAATCCGGGACCAGAGGCAAAAGAATCAAGAACACAAAAGAATGGTATTGTGCCTAAGTGAACCAGGGGTATTAAAAAAGACTGTTATCATCAACTACTTGTCTGGGAGTAAGTTTGTCCACAGAAGAAAAAAACCAGAAACCTATGACTGATTTCCATGTCTCACTCTTGCCCTTGCAGCAAGAATTGCTGTGGGCTGGGCTAAAAATCAGGTTGCTTAGCTGATTGTATCCTAGGCTGAATTAAAAGAAGTGTGGCCAGCAGGTCGAGGGGGGCCATTCTGTCCTTCTACTTTGCTCTTGTGAGGAGTGGGTCCTGGAGTACTGTGTCAAGCTCTGGAGCCCCCAACATAAAAAGGACATGGACCTGTTGCAGAAAGTCCAGAGGAGGGCCACAAAGATGATCAGGGGACTGGAGCACCTCCTCTGCGAGGACAGGCTGAAACAGTTGGGGTTGTTCAGCCTGGAAAAGAGAAGACTCCGAGGACACGTTATAGCCTAAAGGAGGCCTACAGGAGAGATGGGGAGGGATTCTTTATCAGGAAGTGTAGTGACAGGATGAGGGGTGAAAGTTTTAATCTGAAAGAGAGTACCTTTAGATTAGATATTAGGAAGAAATCGTTACCGTCAGGGAACTGGGAAAGGTTGCCCAGGAAGTTGTAGATGTCCCATTTCTGCATGTGTTCAAACCAGGTTGGATGGGGCTTTGAGCAACCTTATCTAGTGGAAGATTTCCCTGTCCGTGGCAGGGTGTTGTAACTAGGTGATCTTGAAGGGCCCTTCCAACTCTAACCATTCTGTGATTTTATGATTCTATTATTCTATGATTTTAGAAGCACTTAAGTTACAAGTTTGATGGTTTCTGCGAACTGAGAAACAGTCTATGATCAACAGCTGATTCCAGAATGGTTGCCATGCACAGCAATGCAATCGTAGTTCCTTTCAGTCATTAATGAAATAGGCAAAATTCCCACAAATGCTTACATGCTCAAGCATAGTATTCTATAAAATGTTTATCATCCTCTAAATTTTGAGGAGCGGTTGTTCGTCCAGTCTCATACAAACTATGAAGAGAAATGCATATGAGTAAACTTCTCTTAGACCCATGAATGAGATACCATCTATACCAAAATCTGACACACAGGTAGACAGACTTGAAAAACTTACACAGCAAGTTTGTACAGCAAGTACACAAGCTTGCTATTCTAGCTAGAAATAAAACTAAGAAAACTAAGTATCCTGGGTTTTTTTGTTTTTTTTTTTTTTTTTTTTTTTTAAAAAAAGACATCACTGATGAGCCCCATCTCCAAAAAATCTAATCGTATACATAATGCTGTAACATAGCTGACATGTAACATTCTCCATTTTCATCTTGAATGCTGGCTGGGGTTTAGATATTTTGGTACAAGTCATGTTTGAGAAGCAGCAGACAGGAGGGTGACAAACCTACATATCAGGGAATTCTATTTAAAAAAACCAAACAGAGACTCGTAACTTGGTGCATCCAAAGATGTCTTATATTTAGAAGTGTAGAGAACAAGTGCTGAGAAAGAACAACCTCCTTTACATCATCTGGAGCTGAGAATTCAGATATCAGTGTATGCAAAATTGTTATTCTGTTCAGAAAAGGTATGGAAATTTGATCATATTTCAAATAACAATACAAAACTTAATTCATGAGGAAGAAGAATACTTAAGAAATTAACAAAACCAGAGAGAAAGGCCCATGAACTGTTGGAATATAGAATGCAAGCAACAATTACCTATATGCAAGATGAAATGTTGATATGTGTCAACTTGAGACAAGTACTGAAAAGTCAAAAAGATAATGACAAGTGCATTTAGCCATGAAGAAGGCAGACAGCCTGCATAAAGGGTCTTCTTGGTTACCTTTCCCAATAGGAAAAGAAACAGAATAAAATTCTGGTTCAAATGAATCCAGTGACTGTTAAGTAGGACTAAGATTAGTACCTATAACCTCAATTTCTGATCAGAACATAGAAAGCCAGTTCTCACCAAGCCAGGGACATCTAGCTATTCCAACTCTGCCATTTACTATCATATCATCACTCTCCTATCAGCAGATCCACTTTTTTCAACTTTATGGAGTTCTGCCTGTCGTGAAATCATTTAATTTCCTCCTGCTAGCTGAATCCTAATTTCCAGATAATGATTTGTGTACAGCTAATAAACCAGTGACATAGTATTCCACCAAACATAGGAACGTCAAGTGTTTTTACCACAAAAATATTTGTGTATGTTTTCTGGGTTTATTGCTGGGGTATAACAAAACTCAGACCGTTTATTCCTCCCAGATAACAGTGCTGGGCTTTACAGGGTAAAAAAAAAGGAGAAAGAGACGTAAGGAAGCCTCTAACTTACCTAGATGCAGGTGCTTTTAATTAAGTACTTACCAACAGATATGTCCACTTTCCTTCTACCCACCCATTGGATGTAAAGTGAGATTATAAAGGGCTGAAAATCTGATCTTAAGCTGGAATTGAGTCAGGTGACCATCGGACATGTATAAACAGTCTGGAAACCCCAAATTATTCAAGTAAGGTTCCAAAGCTTAGAGGCACAACCATCCACTGGAGTGACTCTTGTGTTAATGAGTGTCGTTGTTTGGTCTCAGATGGCAACAAAGGACCACCACCACTTGGCAGTCACTCACGCAGACCAGAGCCCCCACTGCCCCCACTGCCACCACGCCAGTGAGGGGAAAATCAGAAGAAAAAGGCAAAACTCGTGGGTTGAGACAAAGGCGATTTAACAGAACAGTGTCCCTGCTAGGTCCTGGGGAGAATTAACCCTATCTGTGCCAAACCCAGGACACTGAGACACGATGATTGACATACAAAGAGATGGAGTGCACAGGGCTATGGCAAATCCGGGACCAGAGGCAAAAGAATCAAGAACACAAAAGAATGGTATTGTGCCTAAGTGAACCAGGGGTATTAAAAAAGACTGTTATCATCAACTACTTGTCTGGGAGTAAGTTTGTCCACAGAAGAAAAAAACCAGAAACCTATGACTGATTTCCATGTCTCACTCTTGCCCTTGCAGCAAGAATTGCTGTGGGCTGGGCTAAAAATCAGGTTGCTTTTATACAACATCTTTCACCCTGATGATCCCTCCCTAAGTGTCTCACATTTCAACAGCTGTCATTCATGTAAGCCTAGCTCAGTTTTCCCAGTTTTCCCTTTTTTATTTTCCTCCCTCCCACCCCCCTTTGGAAAATGAGTTACATGAAAAATGGACAGAACCCACCACCAATGAAAGAATAAGTATGCCAATGAAATTCTAGACAAAATCAGTTACAGACCCCAGGATTCTAGAGAAAATCAGTTACAGACCCCAGGATTTGAAGGACTCTACATAAATCTCTTTTGTGTGCTGCCCATCAGTATTTTTTGTTGCACGCTGACTCCCTATTCAGTTTTGAAAAGAGAGGTTATAGCAATGCAGCCAAATCACCCTGTACTCTGCATTACATGGATAATGTACCTACATGGATAATGTACCTACACCTCAAATCTCAGCTCTTTATGTAGAAACAGGGTGTCCCTTCTGCCCTTGCTAGTCTACATCATGATTAAGTTTTGAAAGGGAGAAATGAACAACATCTTCCTCTAGGTCCCTCTAGTAAAAATAAGGCACATAAAATGGTCCTCAAAGCTTTTTAATTTAACTAATTAACCCTCTAGACATCAAAGACATTAGCTATAATTCAGTCACCTTAATTAACTGCCAATTCTTAATGAATACTCTGTACCCACTACAGTGGGAAAACCTGGACATTGAGCATTTCAAAGAAATCTCTGTGTCTACTTACAGACTTTCAAAATATTTGTATTTGCTCCTTGTTTGCAGTTTATATTAATTTTCCTTGTCTACTTTTCATTTAAAGAAAATCAGAGGCACCCAGCACATTATGATCAACACTGTAGTAATTTCCCTTTAAATTTGCAATATAATACTTAATCATCCTTTCTGTTAATCATCCTTGTACACATACAGTTATTCAATATTTAAAACTCAAACTGTAAATGCAATATAGTGCCTTACTTGAGCTTACAACTTGTACAGAAACAAAGCTTTTAAAAAAAACAATCAGCTCATTCAGAATGCATTAAAAAGTAGCATTTAATAGAAACCTTTCATTTTAAGCCTTACTAGGGACATATTATCTTTTTTTACAATAAAGTTTGGGTGGACAAACCTGTAAAATAAAAAGTCGCTTTTGTTTTCCTTTTCTGTTCTTCAGCATTTATAAATGGAATAAAAATGCCTTCTTTATGGCCATTCCTTGAAAAGCAAAACTTAATGAGCTTTTTTTTTTCTAGTTAGAAAGGACAAACTTACCTCTATCTTACATTATATGTGTTTTAAGTGTATGACCAGGAGGAAGATAATTTCTTATCTTTAGGAGGTAGAGGAAGAAAAACTACTTAGCTGTTCCTTTATCTTCAAGGGGCTGTCCTCTTTATACAACTACTATCCATGTTCTGCCTCTGAAAGACAGATACCTACAAATTGGTACATCAAAAATTTCTTATCTCACATTGTGTGAAACTTATCATTAATTGCTTTGCTTTGTATTTCTTTATTCAAAACAAAAATACTTACAGGCTCTTAAATTTTCTACTTCACAATATATCTGCTTAATTTCATTATACTACCTAATGAAAACGTGAAACTGTGATAAAATACAACACGAGACAGATGCCTTGTGACATATTTTTTTCAGTATACTCAGCACTAATAAGGCCTTATACAAAATACTGTCACCAACTTTTAGCATGATACTTTGGTAAAGTGTCATGCTAATAATATATCTTACTATATATTTTTGGTAAATGTATGAAAAGACTGGAAAGCACAAATCTATATAATTGTGGGATGAGACTGAAAGACTTGGGGCTCTGAATCACATTTCCCTTCATGAATGTTAGTGGCTATTTATTGAGCACATACAAGAGTATGTGTTCCTTTTCCATTTTTTATGAAGTCCTAATTTCCAGATAATGATTTGTGTACAGCTAATAAACCAGTGACATAGTATTCCACCAAACATAGGAACGTCAAGTGTTTTTACCACAAAAATATTTGTGTATGTTTTCTGGGTTTATTGCTGGGGTATAACAAAACTCAGACCGTTTATTCCTCCCAGATAACAGTGCTGGGCTTTACAGGGTAAAAAAAAAGGAGAAAGAGACGTAAGGAAGCCTCTAACTTACCTAGATGCAGGTGCTTTTAATTAAGTACTTACCAACAGATATGTCCACTTTCCTTCTACCCACCCATTGGATGTAAAGTGAGATTATAAAGGGCTGAAAATCTGATCTTAAGCTGGAATTGAGTCAGGTGACCATCGGACATGTATAAACAGTCTGGAAACCCCAAATTATTCAAGTAAGGTTCCAAAGCTTAGAGGCACAACCATCCACTGGAGTGACTCTTGTGTTAATGAGTGTCGTTGTTTGGTCTCAGATGGCAACAAAGGACCACCACCACTTGGCAGTCACTCACGCAGACCAGAGCCCCCACTGCCCCCACTGCCACCACGCCAGTGAGGGGAAAATCAGAAGAAAAAGGCAAAAGGTGGCCTGTCTACCTAGTTATAGGCAGTAGCTTTGTACATCCACTGACCGTCATGATTTACAAGGATTATGAGATCCCATCTTTCCCATCATGATGTTATCACTAAAAGTAACCAATCTCTGATTAATAAACTCCAATCCCTCAAATCCTTTCCTTCTTCCACCAGTTTCTTGTGGTCCCTGATGCTAAAAGTGACCACCTTATCTTTCCAGTCCATAAGACTAGTTTGCGCGGCCACCGATATGATAGCAATCTGCATAGGCCAACCCATTTTGACAATCTGAGCATGACAGCATACCATGCCTGACAGCACCCCTCAAAAACTATCAGACAGAGCCCAACTACATCCGTGGGCAAGGACTCTGGGCAACAAATGCCAGAAATTTGTATAACTTTTTGTTTGGGATTACTATTGAGTGGTTGATGAAGCCGCTCGATAAGGAAGAAGCAAATATAATTCTTCCACACTGGGCAGGAGGTCAGCTTGGTTACCCTGAAGGGCATCCAGTGGGACTGCATGGACGTGTGACCCCTGCAGCTCAGCCCAGTTAATAACTATGGGCCCGTCTTACAAGAGTCATAGTTACTCCTGCAGTGTAAAAACTCAATGCGACACTACAGTCAGGTCTAAAGAGCACAGTGACTTATCAGCAGGCAGCAGGTTTAATGGGTTTTTTTTTCAGCTTCAAGTGAGGTGGAACAAAGGAGGAACGGTGTCTCCAAAGATACTCAGGGTCTGTGTGCTTCACATTGGGTCCTCACTTCCACTCTTTGAAGCTACCACTCAATTCCTACTAAACTGTTGCTTGGAATCTCTCGAGTCACTTTACTACTGGATGCTTGGGAAAAGCAGGGCTAAAGAACTGCAAAGAACACAAGAGGTTCTCCAGTCCCTTCATCATTTTGCAAAACTTCACTGGACTCTTTCCAGTATGTGCATGTCTCTCTTGTTCTGAGGAGCCCAGAACTAGACACAGTACTTCAGGTGTGGCCTTAACAGTAATGAGAATAAAGATCATATAGTAGAGGGGAAGGAAAGTGTAGTATCTGAGATTTTTAATTTTTAGATTAAAAGGAAGGACTCTTCATAAAAACTTTTTTCAAGTCTCTATTAAAAACCAAGGGAATTTTTTTTCATTTGATTGGCTTGTAACAATTAGAAGAAAGATGTTGCTTTTTTTCAGTGAAAAGAAAAACCTCTTCATCAAACACTGCTCCTAAGCTCCTTCCTTTCATCAAACACTCCTTTGTAAGATCCATGCTGAAAGAAAAAATTCTTATTCCTTAAAAATAACTTTTTTGAGTAGCTGATGCACAGCCTTTTTCAAGAAGTTCACTCAAGGTACCAACAACTTCTGCAAGCCAGCCACTGTGCTCATGTAAATTTACAGTGTGCTACTGGCTTCAAGGGAATGAAGCTGGGTCATGACAGCTGGGAAGCTGGCACACTTTTGTTTACTGGCATGTGCATGATTGCTGTCCAAATTCACTGGCAAAAGGAGACAAAGAACACAGCAGAAAGTGAGGATCTTTAGCTCAGCTGGCTTAATGTGTCCTTGCCAACAGCTTCAGTCATCAGAACAGCATAACTTGTGCTGACACATGGGAATGTGCTTCCATACCGTCATTACACAGGCTAACGGCAATCATAGTCTCAAACTCACCGGTATTTCAGAGCTGCCATTTCTGTCTTGACAACTGCAATTGAAGGAAACAAGACTTCTTCACTTTTTGTATTGATTTTCATACCCAAAGGACAATGATTTAGCCACAGAATTTCTGCACAGCGATCGAAATTGTGACACCTCATCTTTTTATCGGTAGTGCTGCTTCAAAATATACTCCGTTATGTATATATATGTATCTATGTCCCAGTCGTCATCTTCCCTTTTTTTCTCTTTAGAAAATTTCAGACATTTTCTTCTGACTCCAAAACTGCCCTTCAGTCAGCGGATTGTATAACACCTGAAATATGCTTTATTCCTATAAGAACAGTCAATGCAGGAACCGAAGTGAAATTCCCATTTTCCACTGTGACCTGACCCATGGCAGCAAACTGCAGAAGCAAGAACTTCTAGGAGGCTTGCTTTTGTTTGTTTTGCAGCTGAGCCACAGAGAAAGTAAATTCCACAAGAGTCCTTGTGAGTATTAGTGTGTTGGCATATTTTTCCTTGTCCCTTCTTCCTGAGCTAATTCAGCTTGATGAAGATGGATCTACAATGTACCATGCTCCATGGAAAAGAAGTTGAAAATATTTTCAATCAGAGAAACGTTATTTCAGGCTAAATTTCTCTAGGAGTTTGTACTTGGTGCCAGCCCTAGTGTTCACAGTGAAGTTATTGCAGGAGTAGCTTGTCTTTACTAATGATCCCTTCACAGTGGTTTGCAGTGATTCAGTTTTGTAACCGCATTGGCTGTTAATAAAGAACATCAAAACCAGGTATGGATAAACGATCCAAAGAGTAATTCCATATTGATGGAATTATTTCTTCTCCTTATTTCTTCCTCCTCTGGTGAACTACCATAGCAAAAAAACCCTTTTTTATTCTCCACCTCCTGAGTGCCCAACATCAGCACACTCTCCAAACTAAAAATTTAGCAAATCACCCCTTTTCCTCCACAAATAGTATTTAAAAAAATAATAATAAAAAAGTTTTCCTTTGTCATTGTTTTCAGAGTTTTGTGCCTTGAGGGAGCTTTTAGACTGAGCTTTAAAAGCTTTTTCTTCATGACAAAACTGGAAATCTACTTGAATCAAATATCAAATAACAATAAATAAAATTTGCAAGCAATCACTTGATCCTCATGTTCTGGACTTCAAGGTGATATGGTAGGGAGAAATAACCTTTTAGTGTGAGACACATGCAGATTACCAAACCTTCTTAAGAAGCATCACTAGATCAGGAAAGGAAGACATTCTCTCATATGAAAGAGCCTACACAAGCATGGAAAATAAATCTGCAAAGTACACCAAGTGACTCTAGGCTGTCATTGTCGAGGTGGATGTTGCACACTGATTTTTCCCTGGGCTCTCTTAAGCAATCAGAATTTTCTAAGGACAAGACAGGAACTGGTATGGAAGACCCTTGTCACTGTGGGCAGGGAAATGGGATGAGTCTGAAGGTGCAGTTGCACGGAACGTTCTGTCAACAACCAGGTCAAGTGGATGGTGAGATGGACACATCATGTCTGAGATGCACAGCATGGGTCTCTCAGAGGTGCCTGTGGGGCACTCAAGGAATTTGGGACCGTACCAATGCCACTGATGGAGAGAACATTGCGTGAATGTTCTAAAACTGGGTGATTTCTTCTTCTCACTAATTCAGACTTAGTTCAGGAACTGATGTGATCTGTTACATTTTGGCATTAAGCTATATTTTTGAGACTTTGTTTTCAAGAACCATGATGTTTTCACTATGAAACTACTTTTTTTTTTTCTTTTTTTTTTTTTTTGGAGGTGTTGAAAATCTTTTTGTTTGGGTCAAACAGAACTTTCCAGGTTGATTCACATTTTTTTTTGTAAATGATTCTCTCACTTCAGTCCAAGTATCCCCAAAATAGCTGTTTCAGTCCAAGTAAAACTATTTCCTCACTCTTCGGTTCTTGTTTTGTTTTGTTTTTTCATTTGGTCACTGTCCTGGGTCTGGCGGGGATAGGGTCAATTCTCCCCAGGACCTAACAGGGACACAAGTATTCGATCCCACGTGAGCCATGGCCGGAGGGTAGCCAGAGCTAGCCAGGGAAGGGGGAGGGACAGGAATTCGGGGGCGGTGGGGAGGTCAGGGGAAGAGAAGGGGACCCCCAGGGGAGGAGAGCGGTTAGGGGCATCCAGGGTGCAGTCAGCAAGTGTTGGTATTGTAATCGTGGCTGTATATTCCTCTGTCAGTGTTATTGTTGTTGTTTCTTGCTCCCTTTGCTGTTCTGTTAAATTGCCTTTGTCTCAACCCACAAGTCAAGTGTCGGTATTGTAATCATGGTTGTATATTCCTCTGTCAGTGTTATTGTTGTTGTTTCTTGCTCCCTTTGCTGTTCTGTTAAATTGCCTTTGTCTCAACCCACAAGTTTTGCCTTTTTCTTCTGTTTTTCCCCTCATGGCCGTGGTGGCGGTGGGGTCTCTGGTCTGTGCGAGCAGCTGCCACGTGGTCCTTTGTTGCCGTCTGAGGCCAAACCATGAGAGTCACCAAACCAAAAAAGAAAAGAAACAAAAAAAAGCCACTGTTCACTGAGCATGTGCTGCATTTTTGCACTTCCACCTTCCCTTCATGGCCCCAATACATCTACCATGTCATCCTGTCTCCTACATGGGCTCTGCATGAGCTGTAGCATGTGAACGGTATATACGTTTATCTTTTTCCCCAAGGTCAAGAACAAGAGGTGGTTTCAAAGGCAGGTTTACAACGTTATTGTTCTTTGTGAAAAACAGAGCCATTTAATCTCCCTCATCGTGACTCTAATTAAGGATGTAAATATTCAATTACTCTGGAATATGCAGTGGGCTTCACAATTGAGTGAAACAATGTGAATGAACTAACTGGCATGGGACCACAATTTATACTCTCTCCATTTCACAAAAGCATTACTTTGCTAAGAGTTATGTTTTAGTCACACACTTGGCTACGAAAGTCCTGAGAATCTGAGATATTGAACTACATTAAGTCTTGCCTGTATCAGGAACAGCATGGCCAGCAGGAGTAGGGAAGTGATGGTGTCTCTGTACTGGGCACTGGTGAAGCCTCACCTTGAGTACTGTGTTCAGTTCTGGGCCCCTCACTACAGGAAGGACATTGAGCTGCTGGAGCGTGTCCAGAGGAGAGCCACCAAGCTGGTGAGGGGTCTGGAGAACAAGTCCTACGAGGAGAGGCTGAGGGAACTGGGCATGTTCAGTTTGGAGAAGAGGAGGCTGAGGGGAGACCTCATTGCCCTCTACAACTACCTGAAAGGAGGTTGTAGAGAGGTGGGGGTTGGCCTCTTCTCCCAAGGGAATAATGCCAAAACCAGAGGAAGTGATCTGAAGTTGCCGTAGGGGAGGTTTAGATTAGATATTAGGAAGAATTACTTTACTGGGAGGGTGGTCAGGCACTGGAACAGCCTGCCCAGGGAGGTGGTGGAGTCACCATCCCTGGAGGTATTTAAAAAATGTGTAGACATGGCACTTCTGGGCATTCTCTAGTGCCCTAGATTGTTGATATGAAAAGCTTATAAGCTTGTGCCTTAAAGCAATTCTTTTGCCTAGTAAGACTGATAAATTATCATTACTCTACCAACACTTTTCAGTAAAGAAATTCCACTATATGCCATGGTGACAAGGAGCAACCTTTCAGTGGTGGGAAGATGCATAGCACCATGCAACAGGCCCAGACCTATTGGCTGGGACTCACGAGATCTGAATTTGTGTTCTATTTCTGCCTCAGATGTTGTGCAAGCTGTTGGATTAATTTCTTATATATCTTGCAACTCTGGAGTCCCTCAGTGATAGGCAGGGCATTTCCCTTTCCCTCCTTAGTTCATTGATGCTAATGATAGGCTTTCTACCCATCATCCAAGGCCTGTCCAGGGCCCACAGGGTGGACAACCCAATCCAGGTGTAATACAAAAAACAACCTGGCAACTTAGAACAGCTCATTCAATTAGCCTCTATCCTGGTCCTTACCATGGGAAAGACCTTGTAAAATATTCCTCTCTCATGGGAAGGGATTTTTGTATGGGTAAACTACTTTAAAAGCCTTTTGCCGAACAAAACAGGCCGGCATCTTCAACTGGGATACCAGGTTAAACTCTAAAAGTATCACACCTTACTGCTTACTGATACGAGTTAAATGAAATGTCTTGTCTCAGTTTCTCCTCAGATGAGGCGGTCTCTTTTTCCAAACAAAGGAAGGAAATGTCTAGGGAGTTCTCTGCCAGAGGAACATTCTACCTGTCCGGAGCACAAACAAAAAAACTGTCTATAATGCTCAGGAACAAGCACATTCAAATGATTGGTAGTTGCTAAATATCAATTTCAGGGCATCTGTCACTACCTTAAGGTCCTTCCATCTCCAAGGAACTGCAAAGCTTTTATATTTATAAATGATAATATTACATGAAAGCAGTCAGGTGATGTATGCTCTCATTTTCTCTTTAGAACAAGACTGTGGAATAATCACTAAAGTGAACTTTTATTAAAAAACCAGCATTGTTCACACATTAAGGAAAGATATAAAATCAAAAAGTTTCCAGGGTGGAACACAGCTGCAGCTGGAATCCTTTCCACCGTGGTCCCCTGGACAATATTGCTTGCAAAGCAGCAAGGAGTAGAGTGGAGATTCTGTGGCCAAGCTCTGTGATAATACAGCAGAGATGGGAACAAGATGGTCCTATGGAGCTGATAAGCTGCATATTTGCTACCCTGAGCCAACCCTTTCCCAGGAGAAAGAAAGCACAATCAATGGCATAGGCATGTAAACCCAGGAAAACCAGTACATAAACGTAGCATGCTCTGGATCCAAAAGAGACTAAGATATTAAAGCATAAAACTCACCTGTGGAGATGACCAGCATAAAGACCATGCAACATGGATGTCACACAGTTAGTCTGAAAATTCACAACCAATATAAATCTACATTTTCTTCCAGGAACAAAGCATTCCTGTCTGCTTCTCAGATAAGACATACTTCCCCTCTGCTGTGTAATATCACCCTCTTAGCTAAACAAACCATAGAGAGATTGGATTATTTTTTTCCTTCCAACGCATTCACTAAATGCTTCCATGTGATAGAGGATGGCATCCAATGAGGAGGACAGCAGTCCCTTCCAACTGAACAGATTATGCACAATTTCCCTTCTGAGCTTCATCAAAGTCAATATTATTTCATTGACATATAGCAACTTAGGATGTGACCCATTTGTTTAGAAAAATTCATGAATGTATGTGAATCTAGAGCTGCAGATAGGCACTTAAGATTCTTAAGGTATTTCGACACAGATATCATATGCTATCCCATGAATAACACAGCGAAACCTAAACCCTCATTACAATTTAAAAAGAGGTTTAAAGTGCACATTATAAAAAATTGATATTATTTAAAAAATACCAATTTTATGGTCCCAATCAAATGACTTAAAAAGATATCTTATTCTTTTAGAAGACATAGGTTGTCAAAAGTACCTTCTTCTTAATATTAGGCTTTTAGTTACTTTTTTCCCATTTACATTATTTTTCCCAACTTACTAGGAAGAAAGTATGAATTGCTGATTCTTTTCCAAATGGATAAACATAAGGGATCTCTGTGACAGTGAATGGTTTAGAATCATGAAAGGCAGAGTGTCACTGTTGTGGCTTAACCCCAGCTGGTAGCTAGGACCATGCAGCCACTCATTCACTCACCCCAGTTGTGATGAGGGAGAAAATCAGAAGAGGGAAAAGTGAGGAAAAACTAGTGGGCTGAGATAAAGACAGTTTAAGCAAAGGTAAGACAGGTAAAGCAAAAGCTGTGCATACAAGCAAAGCAAGATAAGAAATTTGTTCATTTCTTCCCATCAGCTGGCAGGTGTTCAGCTATCTCCAGGAAAGCAGCCACTCATTCACTCACCCCAGTTGTGATGAGGGAGAAAATCAGAAGAGGGAAAAGTGAGGAAAAACTAGTGGGCTGAGATAAAGACAGTTTAAGCAAAGGTAAGACAGGTAAAGCAAAAGCTGTGCATACAAGCAAAGCAAGATAAGAAATTTGTTCATTTCTTCCCATCAGCTGGCAGGTGTTCAGCTATCTCCAGGAAAGCAGGGCTCCATCTGGCACAACAGTTATTTGGGAAGACAAAACACCATAATTCCAAACTCCCCCCCTCCTTCTCCTTCCACCAGCTCTATATACTGAGCACGGTGTCATATGGTATGAAACAATCCGTTTGGTCAGCTGGGATCAGCTGTCCCAGCTCTGACTCCTCCCAACTTCTTGTGCGCTCCTAACCTGCTCACTGCAGAGCATGGTGAGGAGAAAAAAGGGCCTTGACTGCTTAGCAACAACCAAAGACATTCATGCACTGTCAACAATATTTCTCATCCCAAATCCAAAACATAGCACTACACCAGCTGCTAACAAGAAAGTTAACTCCATCCCAGCTGAAACCATGACAGTTGCAAACACAAACCAGTATCCTACAAGGGCAGAAAAACAGAAGGGAAGATATTTTTCCTGGCTGGACAAATAATATTCTTTCATTAATCCCATTTTAAAAATCTCCTTTATAAACATGGTACTTTTATGTCACATATATTTACTTTCTTCCTTTCTTTTCAATAATACAAAACCAAAATCTATTTCAAAACCACCTTAGCTGCAGAACTAAGTTAAACCTGTCATAGGATTAGGGTTCAATTCTGTAACGTTGTCAGAGTAGGGTCTGCACCTCCCTATTTTATGCCTGAAAGCTGACCTATGCATTGCTTGTAAAGTTTTTATGCTGTAGTTCCTTATATCTTTCCAGGCACGTTCTTCTTAACTCCTATTACCCCTAAAAAGCTCTAGCCAAATTACAATCAGATGCTTGGCACTTTTGCAGATATACTTTAAGAACAAGCAAATGTATGTATAAAAAGAAAAAAAACCGGGGGAAATCAATTTCAGTAATAAAACATAATTCATTTTCAAGTTCCTGAGACATTATTAAAATGAAGGAGCAGAACAAATGGGCAAGGAAACGTGAAAGACGTTGACAGAATTCTAGTAAACATTCAGCAGTAAATTTAAAGTTAAGGCAATGCTCACATTATGCCTTTTGTGATGATATCTAATAAAGATTTTCTGGGCAGGTTTTCATTTCTTCTTGAAAGCTAAAGATTGCTATAACCTTAATTCAAAATATGCTCACTCTAGTTGTAACACCTACTTAGGATGTGGAAAGTCTTCCATGGTTCCCATCCTTTTAATTTAGCATTGCCTCAAACAATTGAACAAAAAACGCTAATATTAAGCTTGCAAAATCAAGCACTCACAAGGCTCAAATCATGACATGCCAGAAGTTATTTTACCCCGATTACGTATATATAGGGGCATATATAGCAGGGTAACAGCAATGCCCAGATTCATCTGGCTGCTTTCCCTAAGACTGGCTCACCAGTTCCTGCAGAGAGAGACTAATCTCAAGAAGTGGCAGGACTGGGGTAATAGTATATTTTGTGTCATCTGGAATGTCATTTCAGAAAAGCTGGTCTCTCTTCATTTGCCAGAGACACAGCCTAGCTCCCCTATCAAGCTAAGATGTAAGCCAGCTTTGATGTAACGCCATCTGAATACTCTCAATTTCTGAAGTAGTAGCATACAGCTATAAAGTACATTTCCCTGACAAAAAAAAAAAAATAATCAGAAGTTCTGTTTGTTGTCTTCACTTTGGCTACATTTGGTTACCTGCCATGCATTATGCAAGAAAAGAAAAGTTAACACCACAAGCAGTCTCTAAACCAGAAAATGTCATTGATTCAGCTTTTTACCACATTTATGACTCTATTCTTTCCCAAAGCAAACCCTAAGTTTGCTTTGGGGTTTGAGGGTTTGAGAGGAACCCTCATTTCTATTGCTTTTGCAGAAGTTTTTTAAACTTTGAATTTACTTATTGTCCTTTGCCTCCTTGTTTTACCCATGATTATTACACTTAAATTTGAGACCACAATGAGAACAGCTAGAGCAGTTACTCATGGTTCATATCTTTAACTGTCCTTTTAAGTCTTCCTAGACTTTCCAGAGACAACTGAGAAAAGAAGCTAAATTCAGGTACTCTCAACTCTGTCTCTGTGGCTGATAGAGGAAAATGGTTCCCAGTATTTGGACCACAGTGAAGTGCCAGAGTCAAGCACAGGGAACACCCCTATGGTACCCCTATCCATATCTTGATATGGAACTAGGTTTTTCTAGTATGAAAGGCATAGTTTCGGTCCTGAAATCCTAGATTGAAGTGTCTTTAAAGAGGATTTAAGGGTATTTTGGTTCACAAGCTACATTCCTTTTCTTTTCAACTGTTTATAGGCATTGTGTATGTTCTGTTCTCATAGAAATCAGGTATGCACATGCATCATGGATATGAAGCTGCTAAAAATGTGAAATTGTATGTAATATTCTCCCAGTCTTAAAGAAATGGGGAGAAAAATGCTGAACTGTTCAGAATTTAATAACAAAAAGAGGATATGTTTTATTTACCAGATTTCCCTGAATTCTCAGTATGTCTGAGATGGTGGATTGGGATGCATTATTTGGTATTTTAATAGCACGTGTATTCTACAGGCTAGTGCTCGCTCTATTTTTTACCTTGAGTATTCCTGGGATTTCACCTGAAGGATCACCCTCTTCATAGGAAAAAACCAATACCTTCCCTATTTGAAAGCTAGGAATTTTTATCTAAAAAATACGTGGAGGTAAATAAATAACGTGTTCTTTTTTTAAGTTGCAACTGGAATGTTATACAAAGTCTCTCAGGGAGGAAAGGTGACGTGCACTGTATCTGTACAACAAACCACCACTTTCTGGTGAAAGAGTGTTCTGTCACATTGCTTGCTTATTAGTGCGTGCTCCTGACCTTTGATCAAGCTGTCATTTTCACATATTACCCCAAAATGATCACCTTTCCGCTGCATATTCTGTGAGTTCATTACATTGTTCTTCATACAAAGATGCACTACTTTGTAACGTGCCTTGGCAAAAGGAGCGAAAGCAGAAGTTCCCACTGTTTCAGTATTGCCAGAAACTTTGTAAGCTACTGTTGACATCAACAAGAACAAGAGGAGAAGGTGCCGCCACCCAAAACTTCCAGGAACATTGTCAGTAATTCCATGTACATAGTCTCTGTCATGCATCAAAGCTGTGTGAAAACTAGCTTGTGCTAAAGCAGAGTTCTAAGGAAAGCGTTAGGACGTGCAATGGCCCAAAAATATTCCTGTCTGCACTGCAGATGTCTGCACTCAAAAGTACTTGTACTGGCATGCAGCCTTTGCCTTAACTGGATCTGTGGGTCCCCGACATTAGGAAAAATTTTTTCACTGAAAGGGTTCTCAGGCATTGGAATGAGCTGCCCAGGGAGGTGGTTGAGGCCCCATCCCTGGAGGTGTTCAAAAGACGGGTTGATGTAGTGCTGGGAGGTATGGTTTAGTGATGATGCTCCTTGTTTGTTGTGTGGGTGTCTATTTTTGTCAGTTAGGTTGACGGTTGGACAAGATGATCTTTAAGGTCCCTTCCAACCTAGAAGATTCTGTGATTCTGTGATTCTGTGACATTGCCAGTGCATGCCCGTACCTCAACTTTGGTAATACCCTCACACCAAGCTCACCTTACCTGTGGGCTTCTGAGAGGAGGGTGTTCTCCGTACTGGGTCGAAGGTGTGCTGTGAAAGTGATGGAGGTTGTGACTAATCATAGCTCACCATCTTCTGAGCTGCGGGAGAAAGGAAGAGGCCAGTGGACATACGTTTTTATTTCGAATACTCTAAATAAGGTTGGAAAGGCGATGCTTTAGATATTAAATTATTTTTGCCTCCAAACATGTCTTTCCTCCTCTGTAATTTCTTGTTTATTTTTTATATCAATACAAATCAGGAATACTTTAAAATGCAAGCGTTAACATTTTAACAAGTCAAACAAGGCACAGCAGGCTACTTCTGTATAGCATTTCTATTTTAGCTATCCTAAAGGGATGTTCTTATCATTAAATGAATCTAATCATTAAAAGAGGTTTGAAAATTTAAATTAATATTACACTTCAGCTTGTAAAAATTTAAAAAGAAAAGTCTTTCTCGGTATTATGTATGTCTCCTAGCTCAAATAGCCTCGCTTTCATATGAGTGTAACCATTTGGCTTTAACTTATTTTTTGTATGGATATCAGGTGACAGGGTGTACTGAATTACTCATGCTTTGGTAATCAGTTGATGATTTTTCTTTTAGGTTTTGGAGTAATGGAGAGTTTCAGGTGAAGTATAAAAAAGGTTAGAAAATTCAAAGGAAAGAAAGACACAGGAATAGACACTGGGAAATCTCTAAATATAATCTCTGATGCCAAGAGCTCTACCTACTGTAACTGAAAGATTAGTGGGTTTTGTAATTTCATTTGCCTTGAATACCAGATGTATTTTGCTGGGATGGTGAAAGACACCTAGGGGAATTAGATACTGAAATCCCATTAAAAAGTTAGGTGCTTTTTAAAATCCTGTCTTCCAAGCTTAAAAATAAATGTTTGTACCTGGCTTTTCACCTGCTAGGTCACGGAATCACGGAATCATGGAATTGTTAGAGTTGGAATGGACCTCTAGAGATCATCTGGTCCAACTCCCCTGCTAAAGCAGGATTGCTTAGAGCACATCACTCAGGACTGCATCCAGGTCCTGCAAAATGCATTCAGGAAGTTGTAACTCAATCATACAAAGGAAAAAAAAAACCTACATAGGGGGTAACATATCTTCTGGAAAAGCCAAAAGGGGCCAATTTTCCATCTTCAGTTTGCAGTGAACTGCAGTAACCAAAACGCAGATTGTTCAGTACAATTTCTACTTTTTGTGTCCCAGAGTGTCCCAGACCGGATTTTTTGACAGCCTCTTCAAGCTAGGAAGTACCAAGTAGTTCAGCCCCAATATCGTAATAGTAACTGAGTAAAAATGCTTCACTTGGAAAATGAGGGTATTCTTACTACTATTTCAATAGATAATGCCAGAGAGATAAATTTAAAAAGTTTGAATTTTTCAAAATTGCTGCAACTGGGAAATTAGTTTAGACAATTAATTTTTGGAAAGCCAGCCTCAAAAATTTATTTGCTGAGGCAGGCTGTTCTCAGGCTATTCATGAGAACCCCTGGCTGCAAATGAATATTGCTCACTTTTCAGATCAACATCAAGGGCACCGAACACAAGTGTTTGCTCATCTATATATAGGAGCTGTGAGAAAGTACGGGGGTGAAAGTGAGAAAATAGAGGGGTTTCACTCGTGGGAAGCTGGAGCCAAGCTCTCTCTAGTCAATGAAACTGTGAGGCATCCTGCTACAAGAGGGATGAGTTTGACTTCCACGTAAAATGTAGGAGTCAATTAAAAACAGCCAATTTATACATATTATTGTCAGTAACGTTTTCCAGTCCCATCTTGACAAATTTCAGTGATATGACAAAGGAATAGGACAGTTGTTAGACAGCTCCTTAGGTGGTATTTTCAGTAGCCTTCTGTAAACATTTCATGAACAGTTACCATTCTGGAACCAAAGAAACTGTATGGAGATATTTGCAGATAGTCAGACATTCAGCAGTAAATCTGACTGTTGCATTTGGAAAGAATTCAGGTGATGATTATGCAGGCAGAACAGGTTAAGTTCTGAGCATCTAAGTCATGGCTCAAAAAAAGTTCACCGATATTTTTAAATTTCGAGCAAGAACAACCTTCAGCACACTCACAGGTCATTTACCAAGGAAGAAATATGAGACTTAACTGTACCATATTATGCATCATTCACCCAGCTGACTCTCATTAAGAAACTGTTATCAATTGACTATCCTGAAAAGGACAGTTATATCTTAAAACTTCTAACTTCATATGACTGTTTACTACCAACAGCTTTGACAGTGGGGGAGATGGGGCTATTTCTTATCAAATCCTCTAAAATTTATTGCCAGCTCCTCTCACAGCAGCTATGGATGCTATAGGCTTGCTGCTTGATTGAAAAGAAGCTTTTACTCTCCTCGTCTTCCTCTATATATACCTATCCTTTTGTCACTATATGACAAGATAAAGAACCAATGATTTTTCATTACGTACTGAAGTTTGACCACCTCAGTCCAGTTACATTTTTCTCTGCCTTCTAAGCTTATTATTTCCTGAAACTTTTCAATGTTTGTACTGCTCCCTTTTCTTAAGTTATTTTCATCATCGTTCTCTTGACTTTCTTCCTGCAATTTGGGTCACGTGTTGCATAATCATTTATTAAGTGCATTAGAGTAAGAAAGGCAAAGAATTTTGCTTCAGGATTTTAGCTTTTATGTGGGGGGGACAAAACCCAATGCGCACAAAACAAAACTAAGAACAAACCCTGCTGCATGCTTTTCTATTTATAGTAATAAGCTTGAAAACACAGACTAAGTATAGGCTGACTAAGGCTTGCCTGAATCCTGCAGCGATCCAAACTTAACAGCTCAGAAGTGAGGCAGACTTTGCAGCCATGGAGTCTAGTGTGTTTTCAGGCTGTCATAGAACTATGCATGTCTCACAGCATCGGTTGAAGTTTTGTCCTCTGTGCAGCAGAAGTCAGCAATTGTTGTTCCACATATTCCTGTTCAGTAGTTGGTGTATCAGCTGAAGGCTCTCCTGCAGGCGTAGCTCGACAGACACAACCAGCCCAAGGCATCCAATACAACAGCACAAAAGCTCCTTTGACCATTCTAATTGAAAGTAACTGGGTTAGCAAAGACCTGCTATTTTAAAGAAAGCAAACACTGATTTATGCCAAAACACTTATTATGAGCAACAACAGCACCAGATCTTAATAAAGTTGATAGACTGAATTCTTACAAATAGGAGCAGTGACCTTTTTCAGTTGGCTGTCACTGAGTGAGGAGGTGAGAATGATGTCTTGTGTGGGAAAATAGTGGTTCTCACACTGTTTCTCTCACATATGAGGAGTCAGAAGTGTTGATTCATTACCTGAGCAACTCAATAACCAAAGCCTGGGGAATCATGGAGGTATTAACCTCTAGAGCAGACTGCAAGCCTCCTGGGTCTATGGCAGGTACAGAAGAAAGGGGATTTTGTAGTAATTTTGCACCATTCTCTTCACTAAATTCATCCAATTCTCTTCCAGGTCAATAAGTCTTCAATACACTTGCTATGTAACACTTTTTCTCTGCTCACTAACCCAAAGAGTCATTTGTATTTTCTCTACAGATCACTGTTAAGGAATCTATATTTTTGTTTCTAAGCTACTTATGATGTGGGAGGTCTTTGCTTATTAGACCATACATACTTATTGTGCTTATTTGTTTGTTGATGTATACTTTGTCTGTTTTTCCAGGAATGTTTTTGGGTTAGGAAAGCCCATTCTTCCCTTTCCTACAGCCTCACAGAAAAACTCCTACTTATGCTCTGCATATCTTGGAATTCCAGACTCTGTACGTCAGGCCAGGACTTAGGTAGCACACCACTGAGATCTTGAGCCTCTCTGAAATATCTGCAGTACTACAGGAGTCACCACATCACAGCATCAACCTGGCAGCCTGCCTGTGTCATCTCCACAGGGGAAGCTGGATGAGCTCCTGGCTGCTCTTGTTCTCAATGGTTTGGTAGACATCTGCCCTTGGCAGCAGGCAGGCAGTAAGAACATGATAACAACTGGCCTTGCTCACGTCTCCAATGTGGCTGATGCTGAGGCCTGAATGCCAAATGATGTCTGGCTGCTTGCTACTCCTCCCTCCTGCCATCTCCACTCTGTGCTGAAACTGGCTTGGAATAAGCAACTGCAAGTTGCTTGCAGTGGCTGATATAGAACTGGTGGGTACTGCATACTGCCTATATGTTAGATGCCAGCTTCTTAGCCTAGGCATCCCCTGAAATATTTGGAATGGTACAAGAACCTGAAACAATGTGCTGTTTCTCACAAAAAAAACCCTGAAGTCTCATTTGATCTACTGACCTCCCAGAATAGAATTTAGCCTTCTTGTACTGGCATGATTAATGGGATGAAATCTAACAAGTCCAAATTCTGCACCTAGGATGGAGTAATTCCAGGCACAAGTATAAGTTGAGAAAGAAGTGGCTGCAGAACGAGATCTGGCGGTGCTAGTGAAGAGCAGGGTCAGTCTGAGTCAGCAGTGTGCCCTGGCCGATAAGAGGGCAAAACTCATATTGGAGTACATCAAGCACAGTATAACCAGCCAGTGAAAAGAGGTGATTATCCCACTGTATTTAACATTGCTGCGACCTCACCACAAGTACTGTGTGCAGTTCTGCGTCCCACAATTTTAGAAGGATGTGAAGATCTTTAAATGAGTCCAGAAGAGGGCAACAAAGCTGGGGAATTCACAAAGTCCAGAGGGCTCTTCAAGTAAGCTAGTAAGACCTGGGCATCTAGGAGCAGTTGATGCAAGTGATGGTTTTGTCAGTGTTAGGGAGATGGTTGGACTCGATAATCTGAAAGGTCCCTTCCCACCCTGACAATTCTATAATTCTGTGATCCCACTGACAAACTCCAACTCCAGTAGTTGGATACTGTTATATTTGTTATTACATCATTACTGACTTATGCATTAATCTGACTACAGTTTTGCATCAAATAGATTTATTAACTCATCCATGAGTATTTTACCTCTAGGAACTTGCCATTTAATAGCAAAGAGAAAGCAAAGATAAGACACAACTGTGATAAAATAATTTTAAAAGCTGCAAAATCCACTTAACACTGTTGTTAGGCTTGTTTGAAGGTTGTATATAAGCTTGTGTCTGCAAGAGAGGTTCCCTAAAACAAAGTCCCAGACTGAAGGGATTTAAGAAACACATCTGATATTTACATACCTAAAAATGGTATTTATTTATTTATTTAAAGTCCTGCTTATATAGTAAATGCATATGAAATGTGAAAGCAGAGCTGTAAAAATGGGGAGCTGGGCAGAGGGGAAAAAGCAGAGCGATAAAGAGAAGAATATCAAGTGCTTCACCAGTTCTACTGCTTGTGTTCTGTCTTTATACACACTTACTTGTACCTATACATATTTTTAAGGAATTGTAACCAAAGGAGACTATTAAAAAATGGTGCACAGCCACACCGTAATAGCAAAACCAAAACACAAAAAGTTGGCTTGAAGGAATTCTCTGAAGAAGAGTAATTCCCCAGTTTCCAGTTCATGTCTGCAAACCAACACACCCTGGATTAAGAGTCTTTCTCAGGCAGAGCATCTCACTTCTGCCGTTATTGTTGGCCCAAAGTAAAACAGAGCAAACATACCTGTGACAACTTCAGTATGCTAAATTTCTACTGGACCCTTATGTTGGAACATCATTACATGCAGATCAGAACCCACAAGCCTTCCTATTAGAGGGTTGCTGAGTTAGGTAAGAGGGTTAGCCTCATTAGTACTTGTTAGATCCCTTCCCTGAATTAGTAATCATTAGGTCTGTTCCCTAAAGTATAGGTCCTTAATTTAGTTGTGCGTGTTTGTGTGTTGCTAAGGGTCTCAGTTATGAAAGGCAAGGGTGTTCATCTGAAAAACATTTCTTCTCTGTAAAGAAGCAGGACTAAGGAAGGATCACACAGACTCATATGGAGAAGACAGCCACAGATGAATGTGAACTATTTTTTCCATTGATAGGAAGGATTTTGTTGACAGCAATAAATAAATCTATTCACTTCACATCTTCTGAGAAGGCCTATGGTACTGGGGGAAATGACTGTGATAACTGTATCCAGAAACCGTTGCTTAAACCAGCACAGGGAATATTAGTCCCTGTGGAAATCCAGCAAATTATGAAAAATCATGCAAAATCTTCCATAATTTTTCAGCAAGGAGGAAAAAGGATGAGGCAGCTGACTTGTTCACAACATGAAAACTAATAGGCAGGCAGTAACAATAAGGAACAGTGAATGAGACCAGAGGACCTGGCAATAGAAATAGTTCTGGATCATTCACTGCATGGGGGCTGTCCAGCTGCAGAACAAGTGAGACAGGCTCAAAGTTGTCCTACTGATTTTTCTGGGTGACTTAAAAGATGGAAAGTATTAACAGAAAGGAGAGAAGCACAGTTTTAAAGATTTTATATTTAGATACAACATAGTAAACAACATAAACTTAATCTTATATAAAAAAACATATGTAGATCCTCACCTTCACTAGTGCCGCACTGAGCAGTGCGCCAAGCGTTGAGTTCCATCAGACAGCAACTCATAGCAAGAAACTTCTGGGAAATCTGTCCACAATGTCTGTACAGCCAGGAATGAGGTAGGGGGGAGAGGAGGAGTCCCTTGCAATATTGTCATGCTTCAGTTTCCATGTTGGATGGAAAACTAACAGTTGGTTATCATTTTTCTCCACAACTGTTTTTCTTTCTTTTTTCTTTCTTTTTTTTTTTTTTAATTTAAAAAGGTGTTTTAAAAGTAAAATACAATTTGATAAGGGAAATTGGCATGACCAAAAAGATGATATTAGATTTTACTGAGATTTTTCATTGCAACAAATATCACTTTCTGACCAGCTCAGGAGCCGTCACATTTGTATGACTGTGACTAAATCCCCAGGAGGCAGAGTAGAAAGTTAATTTTGTTACTTTCTTTTCATACATTACTAACTCTATGAGAGGTATTGCCGCTGACTCTCCCCATGAAACAAACCCCCCCCCGCCCCCCCAAAAAAAATATATATCTGAGACTTTCTTTTCCCCTACTCTGTTAGTGCAAGTGTATGGAACATGGCTGAAAATGCATGTCATACATTAAGGAGGTATATGCTGGAGAGGTATAAAATTGCTCAATATAAATAAGGATATATACCTTCCTGTGTTCTATTTTAATTATCACTTCTACTTTCCTTGTTAAAAAGGAACTTCATTAAAGATCCATTATAGAGTGCATTTTTAAATCAAGCTTTAAATTATAGTGCATGCTGCAATCAGAAGACTTTTTGTGTAACAGCATGAACAGCAAAAGGTGCGTACAAAGCAGCAAAGCACCAAAATAAAAATACATTGTTTTGCTAGGGATAGTGTTAGGAGATAAATTTGCATAATATTTGGGTACCAATAGGAGCTATAGGCACATAAACTTTATACTGCTGATTATTCATCAAGTTACATGATGTATTTGATTAATTTTCTACAATTTTGTTTGGCTGCTCTTCTCCTAATATAATACATCAGGTTCCCTGCATGCATTATAGCATGAGGCATTCATTTTAAATTTGTAGGCATATAATCTCCTGATATATATTTGTATTTCCCATCAAAATTAATAAGTTTCACACACCTCCTTTGGAAATCTTGTCTTTCAAAGAGGATCATCTCCTTTCCTCATGCAAAACCCCTGTCTACTTAAAAGCAGGTGTTGCAGCATTGCTCACTTTTCCCATTTTATCAAGATCTTTAAAAGTATTTTTAGTCCTATCGATTGCAGGAAAGAAAACTTCACAACAGAAACCTTCAAAATGCCAGCCTGCAGGTGACAAAGTAAAAGACTCTCTCTTCTTTGTTCTCAACATTCATTATGTTTAAATCAATCCTGACATCTCAGTTTTTTTTTCATTTTGTCACTTAGTTCCCATTGGGTTTGCTTCTTTTCTGGATGATCACACTACCTTGCTGCTTCCTTCACCAACTTCCTTCTCTGGAGCAGCCTCCTTTGGTCTCTGCCTTAGCAGCGCCTTCACAGCTCCAGTTTGGCTGGGAAAATTTATATTGTCCTATACCTGGCCTGTGTTACAGCCCAGGTACTGCATTGAGATGACGCACTGTGACATGCTTAGCAATGGAAAACAATGCAAAAATAACACACGGTCAAAGATTTAGCTTGTTGAACCAACCAATGAAGTACATAAAGAAATCAACAGTATGTCCAAACAAGTTCATTCTGCTGCTCTTTCCAGAGATAACTAGTCAAAGCTACCAACATATCCCTCCATCTCCTTGACATTTCCTCAAAACCTAGAAATTAAATAGTCTTTCAGTTCTAGAGTCACAAGCAGAGAAACGATTCATTTCAAAGATTTTTCTTTCAAAGAAAAAGCCGACTTCTGAGAGCTCGGTATCCCATTCCTTCTCTGTCATCTCTACCATCCTTCTCCATAATAAAAGCCCTCTTGGGTTCCCCCATTGGCCATCCTGTCATTATTATCCCTACCCAGTGCACATATGTGGTCTTCCGCTATATGTCTCTGTCATCTCTATCATCCTTCTCCATAATAAAATCCCTCTTGGGTTCCCCCATTGGCCATCCTGTCATTATTATCCCTACCCAGTGCACATATGTGGTCTTCCGCTATATGCCCAGCCGTAGACCATACTGCCAGGTTTAGGAGTAGAGAAAGCACTTAGCTACAGGAGCATTGGTTTAGGTCTGACCATAATTGGTTACTTGGATGTCTCACCCTTATCGGAAAATTATTCTCCTATACAGCAAATGCAGAACCTGTCTTTACGCTCTTGTGAGTGGCAACAGCCATGAGAAACCCACAGAAACAAGCCACACTCGTAACTCATAACTCACACTCAAGCAGCTATTTGTATAAATGTTGTTGTTTTTCTAACAAAAAAAAAAATAGATTTGCTGGTGTTGTCAAATTAATTTTTTTTTTTAAGGAGAGAGTTTTGACAAATGTTCTGTCAATGAAAAAAAAAGAAGAAAAAAGAATCAATTATTTTCTTAATTTTCAGTTCTAAAGGGCTATTTCTCTTTGGCCACACTCATAACTGAGCCAAGCAGCCATTTGTCTAAATGCTGTTGTTTTTCTAACAAAAAAAAAAAAAAAAAAAAAAAAAAAGATTTGCTGGTGTTGTCAAATTAATTTTTTTTTTAAATGAGAGAGTTTTGACAAATGTTCTGTCAATGAAAAAAAAAAGAAAAAAGAATCAATTATTTTCTTAATTTTCAGTTCTAAAGGGCTATTTCTCTTTCAATATTAATTTTATTTTTCCATTATTTTTCACACTATTGCTATTGAAATGTTTGCTTGGGTATAATACTACTGCTAAAAATATCATTCTATTTTTTTCTTTTAACACCATTAAGTGCAGCTGTGCCTTCACACCAATTCAAACATGATCTCTTTTCTAGAAGATTTGCTCCAGCCAAGGAGCTCAAACATTAAGCATTGACACTTTTGCTGGTTCATCACCAACTGACATGAAATAATGAGAAACAAAACAGCCCCACAGAAATATTCAAAGTTCATACACGTTTAGGTTTGTTCTTTCTTTCCCCCTGAAGCTGCAATGCTTCTGAACTTCCCTAACATGAGCAGGGTGTGGGTTTTTGTTAATTTCTGGGGACTTGAAGTTTGACTTTTGCTAGTTTAGGGCGGGTGGTGGTGGTGGTGGTGGTTTTGTGGTGGTTTGTGTTTTTTTTTTAAAACAACATTTCTAAAAGTCTCCATTGTCCTTGGAACAGTGGCTTCAAACTTTCTCAGACTGTTTGCCATATGGAAGCAGCACTGATATGAGATCAGGTTGCTCCCTGCTGGGGTCACTAATGTACACTCCAACAAGACACACTGGTGCTGTTGCATTGTGTCCAGCTGCTCAGCTTGCTTTGGCAGCACTCTGGCAGCGATACTGGGGTACTGTCACTGAGATATACCTTCTGATGCTCTCTAAGTTCCCAGCATCTTCGCATAGCCCATTTTGTGTGAAAGGCTTTTGTGTAATCCA
The DNA here is from genome assembly GCF_001431845.1 of Calidris pugnax. Classification (NCBI taxonomy): domain Eukaryota; kingdom Metazoa; phylum Chordata; class Aves; order Charadriiformes; family Scolopacidae; genus Calidris; species Calidris pugnax. Next base: position 3,193,762 of record NW_015090847.1, read on the forward strand.
GAGGTGTACCTTAGGTAAAAAGTGCATCTGGAGACAGCGTGGGGAGTAGGGCCCGAGAGGTGATTGTCCCCCTGGACTGGGCACTGGTGAGGCCTCACCTTGAGTACTGTGTCCAGTTTTGGGCCCCCTACCATAAAAAAGACATTGAGGTGCTGGAGCGGGTCCAGAGAAGGGTGACAAAGATGGTGAGGGGTCTGGAGAATAAGTCTTGTGAGGAGAGGCTGAGAGAGCTGGGGTTATTCAGCCTGGAGAGGAGGAGGCTGAGGGGAGACCTTATTGCTCTCTACAAATCCCTGAAAGGAGTGTGTAGAGAGATGGGGGTAGGTCTCTTTTCTCAAGTCAAAGGCGACAGGACATGAGGAAATGAAAGGGTTATCAGACATTGGAATGGGCTGCGCAGGGAGGTGGTTGAGGCACCATCCCTGGAGGTGTTCAAAAGACGGGTTGATGTAGTGCTGGGAGGTATGGTTTAGTGATGATGCTCCTTGTTTGTTGTGTGGGTGTCTATTTTTGTCAGTTATGTTGATGGTTGGACAAGATGATCTTTAAGGTCCCTTCCAACCTAGAAGATTCTGTGATTCTGTGATTCTGTGATCTAAAGACACTTTCAACCCTCACAGGGAGACCTCAAAAAAATCTATGTCTAAAGACACTTTCAGCCCTCACAGGGAGACCTCAAAAAAATCTATGAAACTGAGATATACCTTCTGATGCTCTCTAAGTTCCCAGCATCTTCGCATAGCCCATTTTGTGTGAAAGGCTTTTGTGTAATCCAGAGGTGTACCTTAGGTAAAAAGTGCATCTGGAGATCTAAAGACACTTTCAGCCCTCACAGGGAGACCTCAAAAAAATCTATGAAGGTAATGAAACAACAAAGACCACACATTTTCCTTGGCATCTCAACCTAAACTCTCCTTTTAGAAACTCTGATGTAAGACCCATAACTAGGACAGGGTAAGAAGGTTGTTCATCACGTGCTCCCATCTGCCAGGGAGCAAAAGAGTCCATGATTGTCCAGCTGCTATTGCCACTCAGTAAAAAAGCCTGTGTGTCAATAGCACCAGAAGCCAGTGATCTAAGTCTACTCCTTATTCCTCATATGGTATCCAGGATACAGTGTGACTGGTTAGTCACACTGGTTAGTGGTTCTAAAGACATGGATTTTTATACTTTATGCAGCCAATGACAGGATTTGCTGATGCCAGAATACATTCGTTGGAGAAGAAAAGCACAAAGAACAGATTGAAAAGCAGGCACCCAAGGTGCTCCACTATTTGGAGGACTCAGTGCCATATGTTGCTTTTTCAATGCATTCTTTCTGTTTTCTAGAAACTTTGCATGTATTATTCTCCACTTAGCAGTTAGTTACTTTTTGTTTTCCTCCTTCACTAATGTCTCTTTCTCTGGTTTGCACTAGAAGGCTTGAAATTATACCAGGAAGTCCTCTTACCACCAATGCAATTTATGCCAGCAAAAGAGGAGTTTCCCTTTATGGCTCATGCTTCTGTGAAATAATTTGACTTCACTGCCAGAACACATTCTCATGTACCAGCAATTACAGCATCTTCACTAGAGCTATTGTCCATACAGAAGCATAAAGTATCCCCATTTCTGGCATAGTACAGTACGACATGTTCCTACCTGACTGTGACTCTTTTTCTTTGTCACCAAGAGATGGTCTCTCCCATTCTGTGTCAGCTAGCATGAAACCAATCCCTCTGACTGGCAACATTTACTCATTTGAGTTTTAACTTAATGTAACATCAACATTTATAACAGAAAAGAGCACAAAGCAACAAGACTTACATAATTACCCTTTGGAACAGGAGGTTTAAATTGGAAAGCATAAGCAATTCCCAATGTGTGCAGAGCAGCTCCGTACAAATAACTAGCAAGAGGATCTGCTAGTCTTCGCAAGTGATGGACCAAATCAAGACTTGGGACCAATCAGCAACCATGCACTACAGACCCTCTGTGAGAGCTGCAGCCCATCTACTGCAATTTGTATTTTGAGATAGCAAGAAGAAAAAGTCACATGGAAGACAAAATAATTTCGGAATGGATGAGTTTGTTACAAATCACTAAGGACAGCTCTAATTCACAGCTCTAATCTTCTGTAAACTACATACAAGTCTGAGGTCCAGAAGGATGTGTTGGAAGAGGTACTCTGCCTTTTCCAAACGTAGCCTGTATTCTCCCCACAAACTCAGTGCTCACTGGAGATCCTGTGTCACAGTAAGGGAGCAGGAAAAATTAAGAGTGAATAAAACCCCTCCTGAGCTCTCCTAGTGTCCAGCTTCTCCTAGGGAGTCCATTATGTTCAATACTGACGAGAAGCAAAATAATTTAGCTGCCCTTGTCATCCTGATGCAGACAAAAACTCCTGACTCCATCTAAAGGTGCACAGCTTATATCTAAACAGAGAGTGAGGTTCATCAGCCTGTAAAAGGAATGTAACATCCCAAACATGCAATTTCTTCAGAGGCCTCTCAGTTCTTCTGTGCCACCAGTAAGAAGAAGAAAACATACATGAAAGAAGAAAGGATCCAGTTGTTTCAACTTTGGCAATTTTGAGAGTAGCAATAGCTTGGCTCTTAGAAGTAATCTGAGGCCCTTAGAAGACATGGCACTCTTTGAGGCTTAGACTTTATATTCCAGATCAGATCACAAGTAGTGTGAGTATAAATATATTTTTAAATTGAAAAAATGAATACTCACACTAGAAAATTTAGTGTGCAAATTAATTTTCAAAATTTCCTTCTTGAAAAACTAATATTTTATGTGTTTAAGCATCAAGCCTGCTTAATCTGCTATAGCAATATTTTACAATAATGCTAGCTAGCAATTAGGTAGTTACTTTTGGTTTAGTATGCACACTTTCAGAGCCTCAAGCTTCAAATACTTACAAATGTTTTGATAGGATATACAGCTTTTTTTTTTTTTTTAAATGCTTTTTCCATTTTTTTCCTTTCAAAGAGCATCTATAACAAAGTCCAAACAGGTATCTAGTCAGCAGGGATGTTTGCACAAAATGACTAGACACTCATATGACTGCCAAGCCCCTGAAATCTTTTCCATCCCACTGAGCTCCTTGTTCACAGCAGCATTAGAGAACGTTGCACTAAGCGCTGTGATTAACAGTGACCTGGCTGATCCTGGAGAAGGGTATCAGAGTGTAAGATAGAATGGGATGGGATGGGGTGAGGGAGGCCAAAGAACAGCTGTATTGGATGAATAAAGCAAAAAATCTGTAAGCGCTTCTTACCAAGCAGAATATATACAAAAGATGTTTACCAATTAACTCACTGTGAACTAAAGCTATGCATTACATAGTCATTTGCATTGCTTTGAAACCATAGATGCATTTAAAATCTCAGTCTTTGAAAGAAAATAATAAATGATAATTTAGCACAGGCTCTTTGAAAATTTACTAGAGTTCCTTTTTTTCATGCTTTATGGTAAAGCACGAAAGTTAGGCAAAATAACAGGAAAGGCAAGTATAGTCATCACTTCAGACAGGAAAGCAGCAGGCTCTAAATGAGTCTCTTTTTGGACTGGTTAATATGGATGAAGCAGATCAAATAGTTCAATAACAAATAATCTAATCAAGTAAATTACACTTCCATTCACTTTGTGAACATGATTTTTAACATTGAGATCTCCAGCACAAATATTCAGGATTTTTTTTGAGTACAGAAGGATAGCTAATATGACCTATCTGTTTCTGTATATCAGATATTTTGTTAACATCTTGAAAGTCATTGCTAAAAAAAAAAACAACCAAAAACAAAACCAAAAAACACCAAAACAAACCAGCCAAAAAAAATTTAAGTATTCCAGAAATCCCAAACCAAGTGCTCTTTTACAAAGCACTGCTTTTTAGTTCTGCTCCAGCAGTACTGAGACAATGAAGTATTCTTTCATTAATTCAGAGCATATTGCTGCGTTATTTATACAGTTTGGCATAAGGAATCCTGTATCCTTAAGTGACAGCAGCCAAACTAAGAAATAGAAATTGTTAGCTTAATTTATAGATGAACTGTCCAATCTTCTTCATCAATGTCTAGCCATGAAGCTTATTTGAAACTCTTCTTTTGTGGCATAATAAAATCTACTCCGTAATTCCGTAAGTCTGTAACGTCAACATATCATGGAAGATGGAAGTACACCATAACCCCATTCTGTTTTCCAGTATGATATATAATAGTCCTGCACTTATATTTTTTAAAATGTCTAGTGATGTAAAAAACATTAACAAATGGCCCTACCTATTTTCTTAATTAAAAATAAACAATAATTCAATATTTAAGTGTTTTGAATTTAAAGGAGTTTCCGCTGCCTGTGGAATAATGGAATATGCACACTGTTGCTTGTCAGCGTAGTGGAGAAGAAAACAGAAGTGATGTGCAACTGGGGCAAGTTACTTGAACAACTGGTTCAAAGAACTGGTTTTACATCCTGGTCCTGGCTTCTGTAGCTTTGCAGTCACTAGTGCAAATAAACAAATAATATTTAATTGTATGAAGCTCTTCCCAGACCACACAGCACATTTTATTCAAAGCTCTGAGTGCCTGGACTGCAATGTCTATAAGGGAAACATGTCTTTTTTTCTTCTTTTTTTTTCCCCTTTCCAATTCATGACAGTGACATCTTGGAAAGTGTCACCACTAATACATGTTCTGAATCTGGATAGACCTGTGTCCTGGGTCTGGTGGGAATAGGGTTAATTCTCTCAGGCTCCAGCAGGGACACAGGTATCCCATCCCATGGGAGCCATGCCCAAGGGTACCAGGGAGGCAGGAGGTCGCAGTGTGGAGCAGGCTGGGGCATCCCAGTTCTGGTCGGTGGGCGGTGGTACAGTAACCCTGTTTGTACATTCCTCTGTCAGTGTTACTGGTGGTGTTTACTGTGGAGAATGAGGAAGCTGGAGACGCGCTACTGATGCTGAATTTGCCCCAAAAGGCGAAATAGAAACTGCTCAGAGACTAAGTTTTCAAGTCCATAAGCAGGAGGTATTTATTAGCAACGCGTTGGGGAACTCTCCAGGCCGCCCTGGACAAAGAGTTCCGTCCGTTAGCAATCAGTGCAGCTTTTTTATACAAGTTTGAGTGTAGGTTACATCATCTTTGCATGCATATTCATATATTTACATGCATATTCATATATAGTCGGAGTCTTCCATTTTGGGGAGTCGTCTGGTGGGAGTTCCAGTGCCTTCATCAGGGCGGGGGATCGTCTTGTGAGTCTTCCTCGGGTTAAACTTCTGAACTCTTCCTAATTTGGGTAGCTTCTTGGTGTACTTGGCAAGGTCGGAGTGACCTTGGTTCATCCTAAAATTGCTGAAGCTACTACTTCATGTTCTGGTGTTCTTTCCTATCAACTTGTTCTGTTCTCTCAAACAATTTATTACCTTCGTGATTTGGTAAGATCTAGCAAATGTAGCCTGACTGACCACAAACGGGGCCTGCAACTACTCAGAGCTATGACAAGTGACAAGAGGAGGAAGGCAGGAATGTAGGGAGTAGGCCTGAGACCAGCACAATGATGTCTTGAAGCAGCAAAACAGTGTTGTCGACCTTGCTGGGAGATAGGGGATTCAAAGAAGGAACCCAGCTTACATTTTAACTCCTTATTTCTCGAAGACTGCTTCCTTTTGAGCGGTTTCACTACTCTGTGAGAGTTCAGCAGATATTCTTGCGTTAGTAGGAAGGAAGCCATGGGAAACAGTAAGACAACGCGGTGTGGAATGCAGCAAAGCAGATAGCAGTGTAGCGAGGCAGATAGTAATCATTGGTTAGCCTAGGCGTGTGAACACTTGTAGCCAATTGTATTGGTCACAAGGGCGTGTGGACACTCACCCACAACCTGTGTAGAGAGCACAGCAGGTGATCAGAAGCTGGAAACTATATATGCTGCAAAAAATGAAACATTAAAGGCCTTTACTTCACCCCCCGGCAGAGTCCATGCCCTTTGTTTCTACAGTTTACCTGTTCCCTTTGCCGTTCTGTTAAACTGCCTTTGTCTTAACCCACAAATTTTGCCTTTTTTTTCCAATTCTCCCCCACCACTGTGGGGGGGTCAAGAGAGTGGCTGCATGGTTCGTTTTTGCCCTCTGAGGATAAACCATGACAGCCTGAACTTGAAGAAATTAAAAGGCTGTGAAAACTAATAAATCACCGATAAATCACCACCCTGTCTTTTACTTTCCCATTCAGAGACTGAAATGAGTTTGGAGTAATTTGCACAGGTAGTGACATGGCAATTCAAGTCCTGTCTTTTCATCAAACATGGAAGAAAACCATTGGACCTTTTTATAGACAGTTCAACAAGTTGCTATCTAAGGAAATGGTAGTAGTTCATGTGAGTGTCAATGACTGCAGACACTGGTATTTGGAGCTTCATTGAACCTCCATGGAATAAATATGAAATGGGGATGGTACTTTATATTCACCCACTTCTGCCTATTTAAGAAAATAGTACTGTGGTATATCCACAGTCCTACAAACGCACTGACTAGCCTTGACTGAGTCTTTCGGAAAGTTTGAACACTTTTGTAGCTGTAGAACCTAGCTCACGACAGACTTTTCTCAGAAAACATCAATTTCATTGTGCTGGACTGTAACATTGGTCATTGCTACCCACTATACGTGAATATTTGGTCTGCTTTTATGGTACTTCATATACATTCTTTATTCTTCTGTGCCATGATTTGTTTTGGTGCAACTTAGCTAGAGAAGAAACTGCATCTTAAAAGTATCTGAAATTTTCAAGTAAACTACATAAAGATATATGTAGTGCTCTCAGGCTTATAGAAGAACCTGAAAACTTGTATCAGAAATTATCTTTATGTGGTTTATTTTACAGCATTAGATTCTTTAAAGATTCTGTTTCTCACAGGGGCAATACATGGTTGGAAGTTCATAAACTGGGAGCTGTGAAGTTGAATTGTAGGAGAGACCTTTCACGCCTGCTATTTAGAGCACCAGGAATCTTCACACAGATTTTCTCAGGGTTAGATGGGAGAAGTCAATTCACTAAAGGACCCCATCTAAAAAGGCTTCTTGACCTCTTTGAGAGCAGCCCAAAGACATCAGTGCAGCTTTTGCTTCATAATTTCAAATCACCTTGGCCAAGAATTTGGATTTTGACTGGAGTTAATTGGAGTCTTGCTGTCAATGCCTTGGCTGACATCAAATTTGAGACAAATGTGTTTAAAGAAATGCATTGCAGCTGTAAAACAACACGCACAGCAACCTCAGAGTATGTAACCGCAGCCCCAACCTGACCTTCACGTACCTTTTTCTTTTTTAATGAAGAATAATTACAGTAACAGCATATTCTGTTCTCAGAAGATATATTCAAGTATTACAAGTCTTGGGAAAGGGTACTTAAAGAAAACTGAGATATAAAAAAGGGGAAGGGAAAGAAAGGAAAGGGAAGGGAAGGGAAGGGAAGGGATCAGTCAAGAAAATCAAAGGCAAGAGACGCATTTGGAAGTATGTTTTCCAGACACATTCACAGCCTCCTATGTGAATGAAACAAAATAAGGCAAAGGGTACTGCTGAGGGTCGGTCGAGGCATGAAAGATTAAAGAGAATCTGTATAAGACAAAAGCTGATCTGTACACGAATGTATAAAAAGTAGCCCTACATTTCAAAGAATCATCATGGTTGAAAGGGCCCTCTGAGATCATCGAGTCCAACGACAAAAAAACAACAACACACACAACACCCCACCACATCCCACCCACCCACAAACCAATAATCTTGGGCACTAGAGCATGCCCTGAAGAGCCACGTCTACACATTTCTTAAATACCTCCAGGGATGGTGACTCCACCGCCTCCCTGGGCAGGCTGTTCCAGTGCCTGACCACCCTCCCAGTAAAGTAATTCTTCCTGATAGCTAATCAAAACCTCCCGTGCGGCAACTTTAGAACATTTCCTCTGGTTTTGGCATTATTCCCTTGGGAGAAATGCCAACCCCCACCTCTCTACAACCTCCTTTCAGAGAGCTGTAGAGGGCAATGAGGTCTCCCCTCAACCTCCTCTTCTCCAAACTAAACATGCCCGGTTCCCTCAGCCTCTCCTCGTATGACTTGTTCTCTAGACCCCTCACCAGCTTGGTGGCTCTCCTCTGGACACGCTCCAGCACTTCAATGTCCTTCCTGTAGTGAGGGGCCCAGAACTGAACACAGTACTCAAGGTGAGGCCTCACCAGTGCCAAGTACACAGGCACTTGACTTGCCTATTCCTGCTGGCCATGCTATTCCTGATACAGGCCAGGATGCTGGTGGCCTTCTTGGCCACCTGGGCACACTGCTGGCTCATGTTCAGCCGGCTGTCCACCAACACCCCCAGGTCCCTTTCTGCTGGGCAGCTCCAGCCACTCTTCCCCAAGTCTGTAGCGTTGCCTGGGGTTGTTGAGACCGAAATGCAGGACCCAGCACTTGGCCTTATTGAACCTCATTGTATAGGCCTTGGCCCATTGATCCAACCTGTCTAGATCCCTCTGTAGAGCCTTCCGACCCTCAAGCAGATCAACACTCCCACCTAGTTTGGTGTCATCTGCAAACTTACTGAGGGTGCACTCAATCCCCTCATCTAGATCATCAATAAAGATATTAAACAAGACTGGCCCCAGAACCGAGCCCTGAGGGACACCACTGGTGACCAGTTGCCAACTGGATTTTGCCCCATTAAACACAACTCACTGGACACGGCCATCCAGACAGTTTTTTACCCAGTGAAGGGTACACTTGTCTATGCCATGATTCGCCAGCTTCTCCAGGAGAACGCCGTGGGGGACGGTGTCAAAGGCCTTACTAAAGTCCAGGTAGACAACATCCACAGCCTTCCCCTCATCGAGAAAGCAGGTCACATGGTCATAGAAAGAGATCAAGTTGGTTAAGCACGACCTCCCTTTCATAAACCCATGCTGGCTGGCCCTGATCCCTTGGCTGCCCTGCACTTGCCTTAGGAGCTCACTCAAGATGATCCTCTCCATGATCTTTCCTGGTACTGAGGTCAGGCTGACAGGCCTATACTTTCCCAGATCCTCCTTCTGGTCCTTCTTGTAGATGGGCATCACATTGGCCACCTTCCAGTCATCTGGTACCTCTCCTGTTGACCAGGATTGTTGATAGAGAATGGAGAGAGGCTTGGTGAGCTCTTCTGCCAGCTCCCTGAGTACCCTTGGGTGAATTCCATCTGCCCCATAGACTTATGCATGTCCAGGTGCATAAGCAAATCATTAACTACTTCCTCCTGGATTACAGGGGAGTTGCTCTGCTCTCCATCCATATCTTCCAGCTGAACACCCTGGGTGTAGCTGGTCCGACTATTGAAGATGGAGGCAAAGAAGGCATTAAGTATCTTAGCCTTGTCTTCCTCCTTGGTTGCAATGTTTCCCCCGGCATCCAGTAAGGGACGGAGATTCTCCCTGCCTCTTTTCGTTGATGTATTTATAAAAACTTTTTTTGTTGTCCCTTATATTAATGGCCAGGTTGAGCTCCAGCTGGGCTTTTGCCTTCCTAATTTTTTCTCTGTATAACCTAACAAGACCTCTGTACTCCTCCTGAGTTGCCTGTCCCCTCATCCAAAGGTGGTAAACCTTCCTTTTTTCCCTAAGTCCCATCAAAAACTCTTTGTTCATCCAGGCCGGCCATTTTCCCTGGCCTTTAATTTTGTGCCTCATGGAGACAGCCTGCTCCTGGGCCTTTAGGATTTCCTTCCTGAAGAGCATCCAGCTTTCCTGGACCCCTTTGCCCCGCAGGATTATCTCCCAAGGGACTCTCCCAACCTGAACAGGCTAACGTCCGCCCTCCGAAGTCCAAGTGGAGGTTTTGATAACCCCCCTCTTTACCTCACTAAAAATTGAAAATTTAACCATTTCATGATCGCTAAGCCTAAGCCGGCCTTTGACCACTGCATCTCCCACTAGTCCCTCTCTGTTTGTGAAAAGTAGGTCTAGCGATGCACCTCCCCTGGTAGGCTCTCCTACCAGTTGTGTCAGGAAGTTATCTTCCATATACTCAAGGAATCTCCTCGCCTGCCTGCTCTCTGCTGTGTTATTTTTCCAGCAGATATCCGGTAGGTTGAAGTCCCCAACCAGAACAAGGGTTGGCGATTGCGAGACTTTAACCAGCTGTTTATAGAATACTTCATCGATCTGCTCATCCTGGGTGGGTGGTCTATAGCAGATTCCCAGCATATAATCACCTGTGTAAGCCTTCCCCTTCATCCTTACCCATAAACATTCAACTTTATCATCACTGGAATCTAACTCTATACAGTCAAAACACTCCCTAATGTACAGAGCCACATCCCCCCCTCTCCTTCCTTGCCTATTCCTTCTGAGGAGCTTATAGCCATTCATCACAGCATTTCAGTCGCGACTGTCATCCCACCACGTTTCCATGATGGCAACTACATCATAGCTGTCCTGCTGCACAATGGCTTCTAGCTCATCCTGTTTGCTGCCCATGCTACATGCATTAGCGTAGATGCACTTGACCTTTTACCTTGGCCCTTTTACCCTCAGGCTCATTACCAGTCGGCCTGGTTTTATCCCCTTCCCCCTTCACTTCTAGTTTAAAGCTCTGTCCATGAGCTTTCTTAACTACTAGCCTAGTACCCTTTTCCCCTTCTGGGACAGGTTTTTCCCATTGTTCACAAGCAAAAATTTCTACATGTCTATCCCTTTTCGCAAATGAAATGATGGAATGAGAGCCCTCAGTAATGCAGCATCCTTCAAGCCTTGGCATGCTTCCCTTAGGTTTAGTCCTGACAGGCCCAGTTATCTGCCCTTCCTCCCTCATATCTAGACTCTGAAGAGTATAGTCAGAGAAGGAGGGAATGAAAACATCTGTCCTGCATCAGTACTGAAATTTTTGTGTAAAGTAATGAAATGCTGATGTTTTTCATGGATAAGAAATTTTAAGTATAAGTCAAAGTGTCTTACTTCTAATCAATTTGGCTTTTTACTGGTAGTACTGCACTCTAGTGCCTCACAGATGATATATTTTAGTCTGCCCCATTTTAACACATTCCCCATTGCATATTTCAAGCTGTGCAGCTTCCATAAAGAATATCTGGAGAGGCAATGCTAATGTAAAGAAAGGAGTCTGTTTCTTTTAAGACTGGAAGGCCTAATGGAAAATTCAAGAAGCAGAAGATCAAGATGTCTACCAACCACTGCAAATCTAAGTCCAATTTTAATGTGGCTGATAGCAAGACAAGACAAGACAAGACAATTAAGCCAGCTCTTCATGATTCACATACTTTACCATATTCTATTGCTATTTATACATTTGCAGCAGTTATAATTAGTGATGCTATTAGTGATACCTCATCACAGCACTAACTATAGTGCTTTTTCTCCACATAAATGATGACATTAACTTTGGTAATAAGTAAGTTTTTCTTGTCATCTTGTAAACTTAATAGGGAATGCTTCTCACTAAGAAAAATAGATTGATTAAAAAGGTGTCCTGCTTAAACACAGAGCTGGCAGTCAGGTTCAGTGGAAGAGCTGAATTATACAGCTATATTATACAGCTTCCATAAAGGGCAGAAGCAGCAGATCACCTTGGCACGTTTCAGCCTTACTATATCCACTGTCAGAAGGTACAGAGGGAGTAGGCATGCAGGGCTTGAGGGCAATGGAACAGATGCCATGTCCCTGTGCCCATCAACAGCAGTATCTAGGTAATTCCCAATAGATCTCTTTAGAACTTCAAGCAACCAACCCAATTTATTGAAAGCTTTTCCTTGGCTTGTTTTCATATAGTTTTTCATGACTCCTTAACAGAGCTGTCTGGGCCTCAACTAAGGACAGAATAATCCACTGACAAGTCCACTCCTTTAATTTCAGAGCTTATCTGAGGAATTATGCTAAAAAGTGAAAAGGGGAAAGAAACAGCCTGGCCACCTGTATGTGTGCATCAACCTACAGCCTTTAGCAGAAATGTTTTTGACTATAGCACTGACAGAACAGAGAAAAATTCAGATCATAAAATATCAATCTACTTAAATTGACAGTACATACATTCACATATATGTACTTATATATTCACATATATATAGATCTATATTCTTATACATTCACAGTCGTATCAGCTTTTTTGTCTTAATTCATTAGTTTGCTGAAGGAGGCAATGTTTCCAGAGAATGAAAGAAGCGGAGGGATAGATATAGAAAATTATCTTCATAGGGCTTATGACAGAAAGAGGTAGGTATCCCACAGTGTGCTGTGGCAACATGCCATGCAAACAACCACATAATGGGACGTGGTGCAACCTCCTACAACTGAAAACTTCACATTCTGTGTCTCACTGAAGTGAACTGGGAAGTCTCAAGGCCATGACAGAGACATGTTTTTATTTACAGTCTTAGGTATCTTCACAACCGTCAGAGCAAAGCCAACATATAGAATGAGACTCCACAACATTGCCAGTCATCAAGGCTAGGCTCTGCATCTACTTCCAAAGAAGAAAACTCAAAGATACCAAAGTAACACTGCAATCTGTGGTTTACTGCAATTACTTTGTTTTAGTTGTACAGGAATTTGAAAAGCTACTTCAATGACCAACTAGGTATGTTTCTTCCCCCGCACCAGTATTTTTAAAAGTGTTCTTCTAGACAGAAAACTGAAAACTGACACAAGTAATGCCCAACATTTATTCCCCACAAATTCAGATGGCAGTTCACATCATCACGTTTGTGACTACGTATCCATTTTTTCTGGATGAGAGAAGGAAGAACTAAACCTAACAAAACCTCAAACAACCAAAAAGCCTGCAATGACCTCATCTATTTTGCCTCCTGTGGTATTTGTTTTCCAGCCAGTAGTGTATACATTGTTGCCAACATCAAAAAAGATTCTGGAATGAAAGCATAGTTCACTATTTTCTTAATATTACACAAGGAGCAGAAAATGATATTATTTTTTATTTCCTATAATGATTTTAGTTGTCTTTGTAGTGACAACTGGACTTTTTATTTGCCAGTTAAAGGAAAGAAGTGTACATGAAGCAGCAACATTTCCAAAATTCTAGAACCTGTACCTTCAAAAATAAAACCAAAACTCTTCAGGTTAGCCTTTCAAAGCTGCGCTTGGGCATCTAAAATCACCAAGTTGATTTCAGAGCTTTTATGAAATAACCGTTCAGATATTTAAACTTAGGAGCATGCTAAAATATCCTGATGAACTATTTTATTCATTTATCTCATATTCAATAACGAGAGAGGGAAAGTAGATATAGCTTTAGCTGAGACTGTGCATATAAATATACTTTTTATATAAATATATCCAAAAGTTTCTTTCTGTCTCTGAACATTGTAATTCTAACAGTGATCCCCAGGACTTCTCCATATTGACATAAACATAATTTATCACAGAGTGGTTGAGATTGGAACAGACCTCTGGAGGTCATCTGATCCAATGCCCCTGCTCAAGCAGGGCCACATAGAACCAGATGTTCAGGACTGTGTCCAGATGGTTTTTGACTCTCTCTAAGAATGTAGACTCCACAACCACACAGGGAAACCTGTTCCATCAGTTTTCTTTGCATTTAGGAGATCTTCCTGGTTGGTGTGCACTTAAAATATCTAGATACCCTGTTGACATTCATTCATGTAGTAAAGATTATTAAGAATTTCATGATGCCTTCCTCCTTCAATCAAATTTCTCTAGTGAGAACTATCAAACTTCCCTGCGCAGACTAAGGAAACTTCACTTGTGAGATGGAGTAACATGCAAGCTTTCTGTAGTTCTTTCTCTAGCAGTTCTAGTTCCTTTTGCACTCCTAGGCAAGGGAAGCTTTTCTTCCTCATAGCTTCCCAACAGGAAGAGCTATGTCCCGCTATCAACTCTTGGTATTCAGATGCATCCACAAAGCAGAGTACTACAGAGTTTTGCTTGGTGAAAGCAACAGTTGCCTTCCTTCAGGGTATGTCAAGGTCAGGAACAGACCTAGGGGTAAAGTAGTTATGGAGAGCAGCATGGAGTCATTCCACCAGGAACAGACCAAAGTGGAATTTTTTTCTGCACTTTTATGAACCATATAGTACTCAGAATCACTGCACAACATGCTGGGGGACTGGGTAGCTGTGGTGTCAGGAGAAAGACAACAAAGCAAAACTGGCTGTGAGGTGCATCTCAGACAATTTCAAATTTACACCAGAGAGAGATTTAGAGGAAAACAGAGCAAGAGATAGGGTTTGGGAGAACAAAGTTGAAGTCCTGGGATCTTCCTATCACTGCCTCAGACCTTGATATAGATTAGAAGCAGATGGCAGAGAAATTCCAAGCACTTGTCTTCTCTGGTCCTTTCTCTTGGAGCCCACAACTTCAAGGTGGAAGCTAATATGGTGGGCATACACTGCCTGATGAGCCAAGTCACTTTTTTTGCTTTAGTCTAGGTAAAGCATCAAGCTTGCCATGTTAAGCGATTGTGAAATGTAGGAGAAGGAAACCAGTGCCATTGTTGTCTTAGTTGTTTACTGCATCCTACTTTTAGAACCAGGAAGATGAGTGATTTAAAGGCTAGGTATATTAAAGTTTGCTTCCTGCCCTCTTAAGCTGGGAGAGGTCATTGCCCTCTACAACTACCTGAAAGGAGGGTGTAGAGAGGTGGGTGTTGGCCTCTTCTCCCAAGGGAATAAAGACAGGACCAGAGGAAATGGGCTGAAATTGCCACAGGGGAGGTTTAGATTAGATATTAGGAAGAATTACTTTAATGAGAGAGTGGTCAGGCACTGGAACAGTCTGTCCAGGGAGGTGTTTGAGTCGCCATTCCTGGAGGTATTTAAGAAACATGTAGACATGGCACTTCAGGGCATGCTCTAATGCCCAAGATTGTTGTTTGGTTTTTTTGTTGTGTGTGTGTGTATGGTTGGACTCGGTGATCTCAGAGGTCCTTTCCAACCATGATGATTCTGTGATACTTAGCTTTATTTTTTAACTGACTTGCTACTAATGAAGAAGCTTCTGAATCTTTCTGTTGCGACCCATCAACAAGGATTATTTCCTGGGTCTCATAATGTCAACTAGATTTATTGATATCAACTAGACATTCAACCAAATTAATTCCGTGCAGAATTTAGCTGTTGCTATAATTTAGTATTTAGGTGATATGTTGCCTAAACATTTCTCAAGGAAATGGTCAGGTCATGCTCTGAAGGACAGTCCTTGTAACAACTTGCACATCTCATGAGAAACCTGTAACATTTTACATCATACCAAGGGCCAGACTCTGATTTCACCTGTTTTAATATCATGTCCCTTAAATTACACCAACATAAACAAACAAGAGAGAGACAGGTTATTTTTCAAGGGAATTCAAGGAATGTGGAGTTGAGATACTCCTAAAGTAAATGCCCTGATACCTTGCACACAACATAACAGGCCATCTGTAAGAAAAACATGTTCCCTGTTCTGCAATGAATTGGGACAACATGGCAACGCAGGCTCAGGAGAAGCTCCAATGTTCACATAAGGCAATATGAACTTAATATTACAATAAGAAAGAAATAGATAATAAATAAAGAAGAAGAAGAAAGAATACAATAATAAAATGAACAGTGCTTAATATTACACTTATGCCTTGTTACAGCCAACCAGAAACTCAGATGTGAGTAATGAATTGAAATTGCATTGCAATTTCATCCAAAGCCTGAACTCCAATCTGAGACTCTGACATTTGCCACAATTGATAGGTAATGCCACAGTTTCTAATAAAAAAATTTAATCCTCTAAGGAGTTATCATAGAATCACATGGGGTTGTAAGGGACCTCTGGAGATCATCTAGTTCAACCCCCCTGCCAAAGCCAATCTACCTAGAGCAGGTTGCACAGGAATTTGTCCAGGCAGGTTTTGAATGTCTCCAAAGAAGGAGACACCACCTCTCTGGGCAGCTTGTTCCGGTGCTCTATCACTGTCGCAGTAAAGAAGTTCCTCCTCATGTTGAGGTGGAACTTCTTATACTCAAGTTTGTGCCCACTTCCTCTTGTCCTGTCACTGGGCACCACTGAAAAAAGACCAGCCTTGTTCTCCTGACACCCTCCCTTTAAGTATTTGTAAGCATTGATTAGATCCCCCCCCCTAAATCTTCCCTTCTCAAGACTAAAAAGACCCAAGTCCCTCAGCCTCTCCTCATAAGAGAAGTGCTCCAGGTCCCTCATCATCTTTGTAGTCCTCTGCTGTACCATCTCCAGCAGTTCCCTGTCCTTCTTGAACTGGGGACCCCAGAACTGGATACAGGACTCCAGATGGGGTCTCACCAGGGCAGAATAGAGGGGCAGGATGACCTCCCTCAACCTGCTGGCCACACTCTTCCTGATGAACCTCAGGATGCCATTTGCCTTCTTGGCCACCAGGGCCCATTGCTGGCTCATGCTCATCCTATTGTCCACCAGGACTCCCAGGTCTTTCTCCTCAGAGCTGCTCTCCAGCAGGTCAGCCCCCAGCCTGTACTGGTCCTTGGGATTATTTCTCCCCAGATGCAGTACCCTACACTAGCTTTTGTTGAAGTTCACCAGGTTCCTCTCTGCCCAACTCTCAGCCTGTCCAGGTCTTGCTGTATGGCCGCACAGCCTTCTGGGGTGTCAGCCACCCCTCCTAGTTTTGTGTCATCAGCAAACTTGATGAGGGCACATTCCATCCCTTCGTCCAGGTCATTGATGAATATATTGAAGAGGACTGGACCCAGTACTGACCCCTGGGGAACACCACTTTTTACGGACTTCCAGCTGGATTCTGTGCCCCTAATCACAACTCTCTGAGCTCTGTCTTTCAGCCAGTTTTCAGCCAAGATACTGTGGGAGACAGTGTCGAAAGCCTTGATGAAGTCAAGGTAGACAACATCCACTACCCTCCTCTCAGCTATCCAACCAGTCATGCCATCATAGAAGGCTATTAGGTTAGTCAGACATGATTTCCCCTTGGTAAACCCATGTTAAATACTTCTGATAGCTTTCTTTTCCTCCATATGCTCTGAGATGGCACCCAGGACTGTTCCATCACCTTTCCAGGGATGGAAGTGAGGATTACCAGCCTATAATTTCCTGGGTCCTCCTTCTCGCCCTTTTTGAAGACTGGGATGACATTGGCTTTTGTCCAGTCCTTGGGCTTGTTCTCCAGGAGCTCTCAAAGATGATGGAGAGGGGCTCTGCAATGACTTCTGCCAGCTCCCTCAGCACTCTCGGGTGAATCCCATGGACAAGGATATCTAGCCTTCTTAACTGATCTCTGACTTGGTCTTCCTCCACCAAGGGAAGATCTTCCTTTGTCCAGACTTCCTCTGATTCCTCCGAAGTCCATGGCTCCTGGGGGCTGGCCTGAGCAGTAAAGACTGAGGCAAAGGCAGCATTCAGCAATTCTGCCTTCTCTGCATCCTCTGTTACCGTGGTGCCTGACTCATCCAACAGCAGGCCCACGTTATCTTTAGTTTTCCTTTTGCCTCCAATATAATTGAAAAACTCCTTCTTGTTGACTTTGACCTCTCTTGCCAATTTTAATTCCAAGGAAGCCTTGGCTTTTCTTGTTTCTTCCTTACATAGTCTAACAGCTTCTTTGTAACCTTCCCAAGTGGTCAATCCCTTTTTCCACCCAGTGTAAATTTCCTTTTCACTGAATTTCACTTTTTCCACTTTAGTTTTTTCAGAAGCTCCCTGCTTAACCACACAGGTCTCCTGCTTCCCTTGCCTGATTTCTTGCTCTTGGGAATGCACTGATCCTGAGCTTGGAGAAAGCAATTGTGGGAAAGTAACGGAAGACTGATGAGGAGGACTGTAAATACACTCAAGTGACTCACATGTGGGGTGCTGGAAAACATCTATCACACTAATTGTTGCTTAGTTTTGTGTGCTCAACAAGTAGCACATCTGCACTTAGATAACATAGGTCTGGGATGGACTCAGGGGCACCTTATCAAACACACCTGGGATTCTTGCCCTGCTGCTGAAGAGATCAAAGCAGAGCAGAAAACTCTGCCTGCCAGAATCCTGGAAATACAGGCCCAAACAGCAAGTGGGAGCTCTCTCGCTCCCTCACTCCCTTGCTAACAAGGACTCTCTTGCTAATAAGAACTCCTGCTCCACAATGCCTGCATTCCCTTCTTGCCTGCTTCTGCCCGGGTGCTGCTTCAGAGGTTCCCTGATCCATGAGGTATTGACATTAAATTGTTCTTTGCCCTTAATCCATGGTTTTGTGGTTGTTCCTGTGTCCTACCTGCATTGGCTCACACAACAATGTTTGAATATTGCCCAGCTCTCTTGAGCTCCCTTACCTTCCAGTGCCCTAGGCCATGGGATTTCACCTAGCAGTTTCTTGAAAAGGACAAAGTTAGGCTTCTTCAAATCCAAAGTTTCAGTCCTACTTGTTGCTTTGTGCATGCTGCTCACAATCCTGAACTCTATTTTTCCATCGTCACTGCAACCAAGGTTGCCCTCAACCTTGATGTCTTCCACCAGTCCCTCTTTGTTCGTCAGTACTAGGTCCAGTAGTGCTTCTCTCATTGGTTCTTCCACCAGCTGGGTTAAGAAGTTATCCTGAATGCAGTGGAGGAACCTCCTAGACTGTGTATTCCTGGCTGTGTGGCCTTTCCAGCAGATGTTTGGGTGATTGAAATCCCCCACAAGAACCAAGGGCTGTGATTGCAAGGCTACTTGGAGCTGACTGTAAAAGGTCTCATCAACTTCTCCATCCTGATCAGGTGGCCTGTAGCAAACTCCCACAACAGTGTCCCTCATATTGGCCTGCCCCTTAATCCTCACCCACAGGCTCTCAACTCTCTCATCTGAGACCAGGGAGGGTTTTAGGGACATCTCACTCTCTAATCATTCCTTAACATAGAGGGCAACACCTCCACCCCTCATTCCTCACCTGTCTCTTCTGAACAGCTTGTAGCCCTCAATAACCACACTCCCACCAGGTTTCAGTGATGGCCACTATATTGTAGCTTTTCAGCAGCACAGTAGCTTCCAACTCCTCCTGTTTGTTGCCCACGCTGGGTGCATTGGTGTAGAGGCACTTCAGCTGGGCTGCTGGCTGTGCTGCCTTCTTAAGGGAATATCCCCTGGAGTGTCTCTCAGGTGTACTCCATCTACCCCGGGAGCTGCTGGCTCATCTCCATAAGACTTTGACTGTATTGTTATTATCTAGGCTTCCATCTTTAGCCTGACTGGAGCTGGATACAGGATCCTCTTCCTCTCCTAGAGCCTCCCCCTGTTTTGTTTTCCCTAAGGATGGCATCTCCTTTTCGCATTCCCTAATGCACCTCAGTCTTTCCACTTTCTGTTTAGGCTCAGCCACCATGTAGCGTATGAAGGCACGGACCCCGGTCGGTGATACAACCAGAATCCTTTATTATAACCAACAGGCAGCTTATATAGTACCAGTGTCTATTCTTTCCCAACCGACACACCCCTGCAACCCCCAACTGCCAGGCGGGTGGAATTCCCCTCCATCAGTCAGGGGCATTGTTTACAGGTCCTGTTTACAGGTCTGGAGATGCTTATGGGCCATCTTCTGCCATTGTTCCTGCTTCTTCTCCTGGTCTCTGCTTCTTCCACAGTCCTGTTAACCCCTTGTTCTCCCACACCACCAGACTGAGCAGATCGTCTATTTGGTCACAGCGAACACAGGCGTTGTCTTCGCCGTCCTCCAGCAAGAGTGACAGACGTTCCCAACACAGGCGGTATCTTCACCGTCCTCCAGCAAGAGTGACAGACGTTCCCTGCAGCCCGTCACCTGGACAGCTGCATGTCTCTGCGGCAGGTCAGTTTGGCGTGCTCTGTTCCTTTTGACTGTGGCTTCAGACCAAGTGGAGACCATCTTGTGTGCTTCTGTTCTTGCATACCCACACTCACCTGTTGCACGCCGCACTCTGAAGAGGCTAGGCTAGGCTGGGCTGCCCTGCCCTGCCCCTAGCACGAGTTCCTAGCATGCCTCCAAAGCCTGCAATGAAGGCAGTCCTCCTGAACCAGAGAAGTGGAAGCAACTGAACCCCACAGCACTTATACTCTGATTTACGAATGTAAAAAGCAAGAGCTACTGAATAACTTCAAACAGGCACAAAGAATAAAAGCTAAAATTAAATTTGAATTTCTCCACACTTTCGCTGTAACCATGAAGAGTATACTCTCAGCTCACTAGCATGCAATGCTGCCTTTTAGCTCTTTATTTGTAGGTGCCTCAAGTCATACCACAGATTCAAAAACAGAGGTGCAGAGCTGCCTTCAGAGACAATGATGCACATATATGAAAAAATAATTTCCATGTAGGATGTTGGATGAAAATGGAATAGCAATGACCATGGAGGCTAGAGTAGCTTGTTCTAATTCTCTTCCCATCTCAAGATTAATTTTAGTAATTTTTAATTCCTGTCCATTAGTACTTGTGAGAAACGCCGGCTCACACCTAGAATTTAAAGAGGACAAAGTCGCCGAAGCAAAGGTATAGAAATTTATTATACGAAACAGCGCTGAATCGGTGCATCTCAAAGTAGAGGCACACTCCCTGTTGGTTTCTTAGGTATCTTTATACTTCTTATCCCGGCCGCCTGAGCCACTGTCTCCCTTCTCATTGGCTGAGAAGTTGGAGCTCACATTCTTCCCGACCGCTTACTAAGCACATACATCTGTTTTACAAAATCATCATTCTAAACACCCCTATTCTAATTTATTATGCTACTTGTTGCTTTGCAATCTTTGCCATCACCTACTGCCCAATGATAATGATTACAAGTACTCTGGCAGTCATATCTCTATCAGTGACTATCCAGGTGGCCTTTGTCCACTTATCAGTCCTTTAGTCAGTCTTCGCAGAGTCCTTTGTCCACTTATCAGTCTGCCATGGCCTGGCTCTCTTCACCTAGATGACTTACCGTAGACCAGGACCCCTGGACAGCCCCAGGGCGCCTCTAAGGATTAGTTTGGTACAATGGGTGAGGCTCCACCATCACCGGGACATACTAACAAAAAATACATCAATTAGCTGAAGCAAAACTCAGCTCATTTCTCACAGTACTGAAGTCATTTATTATTTTAAAATTTATGTATAACACCACAGAGGTTTCTTCAGGAATGTCTGAGATTACATGTGTCACATTGCTTACATTTTTACTATCTGTGAACTAAAGCATTTTGCCCTTCATTTAACCCTTCCTACAGTCATTTTTCAGACCCAATTAAAAAATTAGTCCTGTTCAAATCTGTCAGACCAAACTGCATGATCCCTTCCGAGTTTCCAAAGAGATAGGCTGCAAGATGAAACGAGAGAACACGAAGAAATCCATATTGTCCATATCCATTTGGGAAGCCACAGGAGGATCCAGTGTGGACTCCACCACATTGTCCCATCTTTCTGACTGTTGCTGCACATTTAGGTTCCACACAGAGCAGCCTGTACTGACCAGAAAGATTTTCAACATTAGCATGGAACCCATCTCAAGAATTTACACAAAATTTCTCTTCTGTGGTAGCTGACATTCTCACATTTGGGATGTGCTGGACACTGCAGGGCAGCTGGTTACAAGAAAGAGGTGAATTTAATCATTCTCTCTGAGCTTTACTTTACAGGTTGGACTTGATTAAGCGTGAATACTGAAAAAGCCACTGCTAGATGGTATTGACAGGATGTTAGTCAGATCATGCATGGCTGTTACTCTTCAGGCTTCAGAAGCAGAAAACTGCAAGTGAAACGGGCTGAGATTCTCTTTGCTCTGGAACCTTTAGTGATGCCATTTCACAGAAAAATAAAATGAGGGTGTAAGAGAGAATCTATATTGCATTACATCTTACTAGTGGAGTGCAATTATACTGTGTGTAATTGAATGCAAACATAATTTCATACACTCTAAAAAGACACGACAGACATTATAATTTTCAGGCTAAGAAAAAAAAGTGATAGCATTGCATCGGAGTACTGTTAGCAGACATGAAACCACAACAGCATGCACAGCTTTTTCCCCATCATATGAAACACTGTGCAACATTTCCAATGGTGGTGGAACAGTCCTGATGCCCTGCTGTGGAAGTTATCCCAGATAGTAGCAGACAAATCTGAGGCCAAAGGAAGGACCAAAATCTACCTTCAGGAGGTCAGTGACTTTGCATTTCCATGGAGAGTATGAGTAGTCAGAATATATGTTTCTGTTTCAGTGCTCTTTGAAGCTGCATGTCAGCAACCATGTCTCTTATAAAACAACCTCTTTTCAAAAGCTTCTGTCATCCCAGTGGCACTTACTAAATTGGGGGTCCTTGAAGCATTAACCAGTACTTTTGAGTCCCCTCAATGTCTCTGAGATATTCAAATTCCAAAACCTGTTTCTAGTGACTTGTGGAAGTTATCCCAGATAGTAGCAGACAAATCTGAGGCCAAAGGAAGGACCAAAATCTACCTTCAGGAGGTCAGTGACTTTGCATTTCCATGGAGAGTATGAGTAGTCAGAATATATGTTTCTGTTTCAGTGCTCTTTGAAGCTGCATGTCAGCAACCATGTCTCTTATAAAACAACCTCTTTTCAAAAGCTTCTGTCATCCCAGTGGCACTTACTAAATTGGGGGTCCTTGAAGCATTAACCAGTACTTTTGAGTCCCGTCAATGTCTCTGAGATATTCACCTTCAAATTCCAAAACCTGTTTCTAGTGACTTGAAACAACCTGGAACTACATGGTTTTCTACTGTTCTATGTCTGTACGCTTCCTAAAGAAAATAAGCAAACAGATGTTGGGTCTATGTTGAGTCCTTTAACAGCAGAACAGAGCTCCATCGTTCTTCTCCCAATTGATTAGTCCCCTAAGATCAACAATGTTATTAAAATCCTTCACATTTTAAGGACAGATGTTAATTTTTCCTTCTCAGGAAGGCCAGCATGGCCATAGCTTCACTCACTGACCCTGACACTGGCTTTGTGATTTAGCTCAACATTGTGTTTTGTAGTGTAGCTCCATGCCATCCTTCTGGCTAAAAAACCCTAGGCCATGGTTTTCACCCAGGAGAGGTCTGTACCTCCCTCTTTAGCATAACAATTGTGCCTGTGCCACTAATCCAGCCCTGAGTGGGCCATCCTGCCTGAATTTCTGCTAGAAAGGGTCGAAAAGGCTTCAGTTGCTAAAGTTATTGACGTATGTAATTTCTAGGACCTACATTTATCAGGGCTCTGTCTTTTGAAGGGGTGAAAAAGAAAAGCAACTGCCACCAAAATCCAGGATCTGACTCTACTCTGTGCAGTACTTCAGGTACTCCTCTCCATGAAATTAAGCCACCTGTACAACACCTCATAAAGCTCAACTCTACCCATCAGAGTGAATTTTTTTCTATGCACCCTCCCTGTACCACCCATGTGGTACAGAATGCTGTAAAGTTCTTAACAAGTGGGTTAAATACCCTGGTTGCTGATGTTAATTCTTTAATAAATGTAGTTTAAAAGAAATCCCTTCCCAAAGCTATCAGTTCACTGGGAGAGTAACAGTAAAGGCAGGACAGGACTATCAATCCAAAAAAGGAGAAGAGGAGACAAGGTTGCATGGTGTTTCACCCCTTGAAAAAATAAACCAACAAAATGTTGAGAGGGAAAAAAGGAAAAATGGGGGTTTGAAATAAGTCTTCTGCCATCTCCAGTCTTTTTCCACTTGGCAAAGCTGTCAAAATGAGTGAGAAATTAGTTTATTTAGTGAAAAAACAATGCTTATTGTTGATATGCAACTATAGAAGTCTACCCCTTTAATAAATCTTTAGGTTGAAATGAATTCTCAACTCTAAGATGGAGCTTGAACTAAAAGTCAGAGGCAAATATCAAATGCGGGTTATGCAGGGGTTAGAGTAATGAGTTTTAAAACAGAAGGATTGGACTCTTCATTTCTCTGAGCAACTTTTAGTTTGAAATGAAGCCTCCTACAAGGCAAGTAACCAACCATGCTAATCCCCGAGCTTCTGGCACTCCAGGGAGAGATCTTCCCCTGAGTTTTGGCAATGTCTAGTTCCCTCCTTCAGACACACACTCCGGAGGGGAAATCTGTTTCCTATCTCACTTCAGCTCCAAGTTTAATCAAGTCCTCTTCCTCACATTTATTTTACAATAAAGCCATTAAGTGAATCCAGGAAAACATGTACTTCAGAACCTTAAATAATATGTTGTAATATCACTGATTATGTTAAATTTACATAGTCTAATTAGACGTCTGCATCATAGTGTAGGCTATTTTTGCAAATAGCAGAGCATAAATGTCTTGATTGCTTCAATGTATCTTTCCACCATTTGTAATATTGTGGCATTTAACTGATAAGTTTGACAGCATTTCCTTCAGGAAACAGTGATACTTCTATAGATAGGAATCAAGTTTCATTTCCACTTTATCAGTACAGGAAAACAGGTTTTATACCACCACCGTCTGTAATGAGTTACCTGAATTCAAAGTACTGTAGAATGAACAGTTACTACAATTAAAACATTGGCTGTTTAAATGCTTCAAAGGAGTCTGTTTATCATTCACTGCCACAGGGTGCCCAGCCATTCCCAGAAAAACAATGGAGTATCTTTAAACACGTGTCACATTTGCTGACAACCTCAATGAAGACCACAGTACCTGTGGGATAATAAGTCCCTAATCACCTTCAAATGAAATATATCAGCTGCCTCTGGCTCCAGTCCCATCAGTGTACCACCCACCAAGCCATCTATTTTCTTGTTAGCTGCTACCCTGATTTGTTGCTATCACAAGATGTACCCAAAAATCTCCCCAGCTCTGCGATGAGGCAACAATCAATACTAGTTCTCCCTTCACTGCATTAAGTACTCAGACTAGTAACTCATAAACTGTAGTCAGAGACACTGGTGAAACTTTTCCTTGAAAACGTTTCTATGGTTTGAAGCACAGTGGCACTTTGAGGAGGACTCTCACAATCCAATAGCATGAAGTTACATTATGATGGAAGCATAGGCTACAGTCCTGCACACTCTTAAGCATATGCTTTACTTCCTTAATTTCTTGCACTTCCAATGATATCTGAGGTCAACTGCAGTTACAGGTGATCCTGTCCAGGAACAAGGATTTCCTTTATTAACATTCTATAGATACTGAAAACATAGAGACAGTTTATCTTATTACTGAGTTTGAGATATGTTTTTAATACAGTAACAAAAATTTTCCACAAAATCCAAAGCAATTATACACAAGTTATGAAAATGCTCACATTTTTACTTCAGCACATGGTTAATATTTGATCTGCTGGGTGCACTAAATGACTTTTATTGTATGTGGTAATTAATTTCTATTCACAGATATTTGTGTGTGAAATGAAATATTTCATACATTCATTAAGTTTGTAATTTTAGAAGCTAGCCACTCTGGTGTGTACTAATCAACTTTTCCATTTTGTGTGAAAGTAATTCTTTAATGGGCAGTAATAATTTTCTCTGCATAATAAGTCACAAAACGTGATCTGAATCCTGATCTCTTTAAATATAGACCCATCTTTGTCAACTTCAGCAATATTATCTTGCTTATTCACTGAAATGGATTAGTCCCACTCAGCATCCTCCCCTTACTTCAATCTTTACCTAGATCAATCAGACCTTAAAATGGTTAGCACAGATAGTGTATTTTGCTCTCCTAGATGTAAAACACTTAATGGAATAGCACATCTTTTCTTTAAACTTTATTTTTTTGGCCAAGATTTCTGGGATGCAACGGTTTTAAGTTTGGTTTTCTTTCTGTCCTCTAAGACGAAGGAGACTGTCATACTACAGAAATACCCAGGAAAAAAATTTTTGCAGCATTCAAATATTTAGCAAACCTGAGCTTTGAGAAAAACAAATCAAAATGTTAGACACTCATCACTTAAGTGGTTACCGAGATTGCTTTACAAGACAACCCTATGAAAATAAAAAGACATTTATTGGTTTACATCTGGACACTCTATTCCAATGTGACTGAATAAGTGAGGAAAGATGCACAGGTATGAAAATCAGAGAGCTGAGTTTGTGCAAAGTTAAAAAAAATGTAGTGATCCCGACTGTGCCGTGACTAATTACATTGTCTCCTCAATCACACTGCATCATATTTTTCAAACGGATAACTGTCAGAGGGGAGAGATTGCTCACTCAAATAAATTAAAAATGGCTATCATAATAGGAACCGTATTCCAGATAACCCACAGCCTGCCTACCAGCATAATAAATAAATAAATAATGACACAGCTGTGTCTTTCACTCTCAACAGTAAATTAAGGGCAAGAAAAGGCAATGGAGAGGGCACCTCAAGAAAGCCAGAAGATGTTTTTTCATGAAACTGAGAAGAGAAAACATATTCCCACTGCAAAGTTTGGCTTGATTTCTTTCCACTTGAGCTGAATTATTATTTCATTCCATTTAATAAGGAAAATATGGACCAGATCTTCTAGTCTAAAAGCGAAAAATGTCACAATGAGCCAAAATACAGAAGGAAATAAAGTTCTTCCTTCATCACACTGGCATGCACCTCCTACCTGCATTCAGTTTCTTTCATCATCCTCTGCCTCCTTTTTCATTTTCCGGCTTTCCTAACATTAAGGGTTTTATACTTTTGCATTCCAAGTTGAAGGCAATGAGGGAGTTCACCCTTTCAAATAAAAATTTGGTCAAAATAGCTGTCTTACTAATAAGAAACTGTTTTTCATAAAGCATCTCAAATTTCTAAGCATCTCTTCCTTCTATGACAGAGTGACCCGCTTGCTGGATGAAGGAAAGGCTGTGGATGTTGTTTACCTGGACTTTAGCAAGGCCTTCAATACAGTATCCCACAGTATCCTCCTGGAGAAACTGGCTGCCCATGGCTTGGATGGGAATACCCTCTGCTGGGTTAAAAACTGGCTGGAGGGACGGACCCAGAGAGTGGTGGTGAATGGAGTTAAATCCAGCTGGCGTCCAGTCACGAGTGGTGTCCCACAGGGCTCAGTACTGGGGCCAATTCTCTTTAACATCTTTATCAATGATCTGGACGAGGGGATCGAGTGCACCCTCAGTAAGTTCGCAGACGACACCAAGCTGGGTGGCAGTGTTGATCTGCTGGAGGGTAGAGAGGCTCTGCAGAGAGATCTCGACAGGCTGGATCGATGGGCCGAGACCAACGGGATGAGGTTCAACAAGGCCAAGTGCCAGGTCCTGCACT
This sequence comes from Calidris pugnax, assembly GCF_001431845.1. Classification (NCBI taxonomy): domain Eukaryota; kingdom Metazoa; phylum Chordata; class Aves; order Charadriiformes; family Scolopacidae; genus Calidris; species Calidris pugnax. Next base: position 3,220,914 of record NW_015090847.1, read on the forward strand.
TCGGTCACAACAACCCCATGCAGCGCTACAGGCTGGGGGCAGAGTGGCCGGAGAGCTGCCTGGCAGAAAAGGACCTGGGGGTGTTGGTCGACTGTGGGCTGAACATGAGCCAGCAGTGTGCCCAGGTGGCCAAGAAAGCCAACAGCATCCTGGCCTGTATCAGGAACAGCGTGGCGAGTAGGGCCCGAGAGGTGATTGTCCCCCTGTACTCGGCACTGGTGAGGCCTCACCTTGAGTACTGTGTCCAGTTTTGGGCCCCCTACCATAAAAAAGACATTGAGGTGCTGGAGTGGGTCCAGAGAAGGGCGACAAAGATGGTGAGGGGTCTGGAGAATAAGTCTTATGAGGAGAGGCTGAGGGAGCTGGGGTTATTCAGCCTGGAGAAGAGGAGGCTGAGGGGAGACCTTATTGCTCTCTACAACTCCCTGAAAGGAGGTCGTAGAGAGTTGGGGGGCCGGTCTCTTTTCTCAAGTCACAGGCGACAGGACAAGAGGAAATGGCCTCAAGTTGCGCCAGGGGAGGTTCAGGCTGGATATTAGGAAAAATGTTTTCACGGAAAGGGTTCTCAGGCATTGGAATGGGCTGCCCAGGGAGGTGGTTGAGGCCCCATCCCTGGAGGTGTTCAAAAGCCGGGTTGATGTAGTGCTGGGAGGTCTGGTTTAGTGATGATGCTCCTTGTTTGTTGTGTGGATGTCTATTTTTGTCAGTTAGGTTGACGGTTGGACATGATCTTTAAGGTCCCTTCCAACCTAGAAGATTCTGTGAAAAACTAATTTTCATATGGAAGAATGTATAAGCTTTTTGGCTGAGAATGCAAATTCGTTTATCCTAATGGAAACTTAAATGACAGCATACTTCTCTCTTAAAAGAAACACATTGCTATGAGAACTGAACCATGTCAGTCTAGTTCTTTTGGTCCTGCACCTCTTGGCTGAATTTTCTGCTAAATCATACATCCATTTAAGCTTCTTCTATATTTAAAGCATTCATAGCATGTCTTCCCTTCTTAAATCTGCTGGCATCTATAAAAATTGAACTCACTCTGCAATCTCTCTCTCACAGCCCTAATAGGGTATTTCTTTCCTACCTGACCACTTATCCTCATAAAAGCAGATATAAGCTTACCATCGAGATTTTTCACCTCATAACTAAATTTAAAAAACAGGTTAAAAAATTTAGCAGATGGCAGGGGGAGAGGAGACCAGAAGAGAAAAAACTGTACAATTCCAGGCCCCCAATGGAGCTAGAGCTCATCACTGGAGATGATGGCCATCTTCCTTCCTGAAATACAATTCTGTGTGAAACCACAAGCCTTAGAAAGTTCAGACAACACACAGGAAACATACATTTTCATAAGTGAGTGTTAGAACTCATGCTATTCCAGAAAGTGCTAACCCAGAGTCAGCTAAAGAGTGCCAATTGATTGCCCAATGGACAACTATAAATGGAATAACAGAGTAAAGAAAACCTTACATTAAGGCTTATGACTACAGACAGTGCATTTCCTCCTTTTTCCATTTCTTTTTGTTATGGAAAGATTGGCTAATATCCAATTATAATTTGAAAGCCATTACATTTAATAATACATTATATTCTTGTTATGAACGATATAAGGTATCCACCTAATTGATTTTAAACTTCTACTGGGTCTGACTAGGATGGCTAATTTTCTTCGTAGCAGTCCGTATGGTGATATGTTTTGGATTTGTGACCAAAACAGTGGTGATAACACACCAATGTTTTGGCTGCTGCTGAAAAGCTCTTACACATCGTCAAGGCTCTCTCTGTTTCTGTGTGCCCCCCAGCCAGTGAGGAGGCTGGGGACTGGGAAGAGGGTGGAATGGGATATAGCCAGGACAGCTGACCTGAACCAGCCAAAGGAATATTCCATATCCTATAATGTCATGCTCAGCAATAAAACTGGGGGAGGTCTTTTTTAAGGTAGCAATTGCTCATAGACTGTCTGGGCAGCAGTCTGCTGGTGGGAGTTGGTGGGTGATTGGCTTGCAACACTTGGCTTTTTTTTTCTTTTTTCCTCTTCACTTATTAAACTGTCTTTAGACACATGAGTTTGTCTCGCTTTTGCCCTTCTGATTCTCTCCCATTCCTTACTCATTCCTGTTGTGGGGGAATGAGTAAGCAACTAGGGTTTAGCTGCTGACTAGGATCAACCCATCGCAAGCCTCTTACTGATGGATAACCATTCTACATTCTTGTTGGGAAGTTACCAAGAAACATAGTACTTCAAAGACTCATGACAGCAGCTGGGAGTGAAGGAGGGATAAAACCAAGTCAAACTAAAAAGTTAACCATAGTGTTAGCCAAGAAACTGGCTAACAGCCAAGAAACTGGCTGGGGAGGGGCTTTTTGCCAGGAGGTGCAATGATAGGACAAGGGGAAACGGTTTTAAATTGGAAGAAAAAGATTCAGATTAGATCTCAGGAAGAAATTCTTTACTATGGGGGTGGTGAGACACTGGAACAGGTTGCCCAGGGAAGTTGTGGCTGCCCCATCCCTGGAAGTGTTCAAGGCCGGGCTGGATGTGGCCTTGAGCAACCTGCTCTAGTGGGAGGTGTCCCTGTCCATGGCAGGGGGGTTGGAACTCGATGATCTTTGAGGTCCCTTCCAACCCAAACCATTCTATGATTCTATGATTCTATGAAACATTGCTCTTTACAGACTAAACATGTGCAGAGACTTTCTGGTCATCTTCTGAAACATACATGTGTGCACACATGGAAACCCAATTGCCTGATGGCTGAACTTCAGGACGAGGTGGGCAGACTGAGGAGCATCTGAGAGTCCGAGAAAGAGACCAATGGAGGATGGCTGAACTTCAGGACGAGGTGGGCAGACTGAGGAGTATCTGAGAGTCCGAGAAAGAGACCAATGGAGCTGTAGCATCTCTGGTACACACATGCCAGCTCAGCATGGCCACTCCTGAGGGACGTCCAGTATCTGTTCTGTGTCAAGATGAAGGCAGTGAGAGAATCATAGAATGATAGAATTGTCTAGGTTGGAAGGAACCTTTAAGATCATTTAGTTCAACCATCAACTGAACTCTGATAAAAACCATCACTAAACCATGTCACTAAGCACTATGTCAACCCATCTTTTAAATACCTCCAGGGATGGTGCCTCAACCACTTTCCTGGGCAGCCCATTCCAAGGCTTAATAACCCTTTCAGTATCAAAATTTTTCCTAATATCCAATCTGAACCTCCCCTGGCACAACTTGAGGCCATTTCCTCTTGTCCTATCTCCTGTGACTTGGGAGAAGAGACCGACCCCCACCTCTCTACAAGTTCCTTTCAGGTAGTTGTAGAGAGTGATATGGTCTCCCCTCAGCCTCCTCTTCTCCAGGCTGAATAACCCCAGCTCCCTCAGCCTCTTCTCATAAGTCTTGTTCTCCAGACCCCTCACCAGCTCTGTTGTCCTTCTCTGGACCCACTCTACCACCTCAATGTCTTTTTCATGGGAAGGGGCCCAAAACTGGACACAGCCCTCAAGGTGGGGCCTGACCAGTGCCCCGTACAGGGGGATGATCACTTCCCGAGTCCTACTCACCTCGCTGTTACTGAAACAGGTCAGGATGTTGTTGGCCTTCTTGCCCACCTGGGCACGCTGCTGGCTCACCTCCAGTCAACAGTTGACCCACACCCCCAGGTCCTTTTCTGCCAGGCAGCTCTCCAGCCCCTCTGCCCTAAGCCTGTAGCGCTGCATGGGGTTGTTGTGACCCAAGTGCATCATACAGCACTTGGCCTTGTTGAACCTCATCCCATTGGCCTCGGCCCATTGATCCAGCCTGTCCACATCCCTCTGCAAAGCCTTTCTACCCTCAAGCAAGTCACCACTCCCATCTAACTTGGTGTCATCTGCAAACTGACTGAGGGTATACGCAATCCCCTTGTCCAGATCATTGATATAAATGTTAAAGAGAACCAGCCCTGATACCAAAAAATGGCTCAAAAAACAAGCCCCTTGCTGGCTCTCCTGACCGTGATTCCCTCGCCCAGTGCAGACTCAGATGCACTGGAGCTGGTCTCTTTGGTGAGTTTTAAAATCTGATATGACAGACAGCTCTTTTATCTGGGTACTAACAATGTTGCAACAAGAATTCCAAGGCCTATCAAAATAAATTTCAGGGCTCTGTTAAGAATGCTAAAAAATGCTATACAACCAACTCCAGGAGGAAGAAGGGACAAGTTGTACTTGTGGGCGACTCCTTTCTGAGGGGAACAGAGGGTCCAATATGCTGGGCAGACAGTTAGGGAAGCGTGCTGCCTCTCTGAGGCCTTGGTCAGGGACATCACTAGGAAACTTCCTTGCCTGGTTCAGCCCTTGGACTACTACCCACTGTTTCTCTTCCATGTGGGTGGTGATGAAGTGGCAGCACATAGCCCAAGGGTGATTAGAAGATTCTTCAGGGCCTTGGGACAGTTATTAAGGCAATTCAGGGTGCTGGTTATCTTCTCTTCTTCCAGTTATAGGCAGTGACATTGGGAGAAGCAGATGTGTTCAGTCTATTAATACATGGCTCTATGACTGGTGACACTGCCACAATTTTGGCTCTATGACTGGTGTCACTGTGACAATTCAGGGGTTTTTCTTGACAATGCAATGGCCTACATGGCACCAGTCTCGCTGGTGTCAGATGGGGTTCATCTTTCTCAAAGCACGGAAGGGTTTTGCTCAGGAGCTAGCGGGGCTCACTGACCAAGCTTTGATGACTTGATGTGGGAGGGGGCCATTAACAGGCTTGCTTGTGACAAGCCAAGGGACAACAGTCCGTGGTTTGAGGAATGGCTTGCTAGCGAGGGCCCCCAGCCTGTTGCTCTGAGGTGTGCTGGGTACACTGCAGCACAATTGAAGTCTTAGGGAGATGAGCTCAGGGCCTCCAGAGGCAAGAGGAGCCAATGAGGAAACACAGGTAAAACACCTCAAAGGAAGGTCACATGGAGAACAGCATGAAGGAATTGCAGCCACTCCAGCCAGTAAGTCAGCTTTAACAGAGACATGGCTTAACTGGCTCTATGCAAATTCACATAGCATGGAGAACAAACAAGAGGAATTAAGAGAGATGCGCATGCCTCCAGGGCATTGCCATCACAGAGACAGAGTGGTTGGATGGGTCCAGTGACTGGAGTGTTGGAATGGAGGGATACAGGCTCTTCAGGAAGGTCAAGCGGGAGAGATGATGAGGGGGTGTTGCCCTCTATGTCAAGGACCAATTGGAGTGCATGGAGCTCCTCCTGGGAATGGATGAGGAGCCAACCAAGAGCTTATGGGTCAAGATTAAAGGGAGGGTAGGGACAGGTGACATTACAGTGAGGGTCTGCTACAGACCACCTGACCAGGATATCTGTAAACCCAAACCTGACAGCATGATGAAGGGATCAGACCTCTCTCCTGTATTCAAGTCCCAGGAAGTTTGGGCATATCTGAGGCGTGTGAGGTGGCATAGAGCAGCAGATACTTTTACACTTGATGGCTTTTCTAAATAAATCCTATTACCACTCTACAAGTTTAAAAATATGCACGAGTATCTGTTCTCGAAAGAAGATTAGAAACATCCTCACAACATACAGACTTAGTATATCTGTCCTTTGCCACTGTTGCTCTCTAGGAATCTGGGAAACAGCAGGCAGTCCAATAGAAACAGCAATAAGCTAGGGAACTGGGGAAGCATCTTCAAATAAAAGGGAAGAAAAGGAAAATGATGGGTTTTTTTCACCCCATCCGTAGATGTTTACTGCAATTCTAGCCACAAAATATCGAGTTCATCTTTGTTCTCCAGTTGAGAAATGGCTAACAAAGTAATCAGTGATGTACATCATGACACCACCACTTCCCTGTGCTCATAGGACTTTGAATATGTGCATATATGCTTTAATAGCAAATCCATAATTAAATGGGGTCAAATTTCAGAAAGTTTATGCACCAGGCAAAATTTAATAACCCTAGTTTGTTTCAGCACTGCTGATGTAAATCACACTCCAGACTGGCAAGCATATGAGCCAAAAGAAGAGATATTTATCATAATCGCATAGACACACCTAAAGCAGTGCAACAGGCAAAAATGATCTAAGTTACCCATGTCAGAATGTTTACAGCGATTGACACTTCTAAATTAATTGTCCTGCATCCTGCCTGAACAGTGTCACTTACCCATATAAAGAAAAATAGTTTAAATTGCAAGTGTCAAAGTTAAGCATTAAATGGATTTGTTTCTGAGTTTACTGGAGTCTGACTCTAAATAAGCAGATTCTCTGGACAGTATTTGTAAATTAAATGTGCCTAAAATGTCAGTGTTAAGTTTGAGAACTGCTTTATTCTTGAAGACTTGAGGAGAAAAGCACAGTAACAAGTCAGAAACAGCGCAAGAGAAAGTCTAGTGAGCTTTCTCCCTGAGATTATGGATGAAGCATATGCTAAAGCTGGACCACCTGTTCCTGTTAGAGGTATACTGCTGAAAGGACCTCTACCACTGACACTAACATCTTCCCTTGGGATATCCCACATGACGTTTTCAAGAATTCTGAGCTGTGGCTTAAACTCGCTCTCACCTGATGCTGCTCTGTGTTGTTATGATATGACATGCGCAAAAGCAGCAGTAACAGAGGTGTGACAGAATGGAAAACCAGACAGATCCGCTACCTGACCAGCTCACACAGAACCAATTTGTTACCTGACATACCTCAGCTAGTCAAAGAAAAGTTTTAAGCTTGTATCTGTACAACTCTGAAGAATTTTCCTTCTTTGCAACAGCACTGCTTCTGTTTCTTGCTCATTAAAACAAGCATCTTTAAGTATTGCAGAAACTAGCAGCAGGACACAGGGAAAACTGACACATAAGGCTGCCTTCTCACCTACTTGTCTACTGAGAAGTGGAGATGAATATCATTTGCATGTGCACGTTTCAGCAGGGCGTGTGAGCATCTGACAATCCTAGCCAAACACTTCATCCCACTTGGAAATAAACTGGCATGAGATCTAGGAATGAGCCATTCAGGAATTTGCTTCCCAGTGGGCAAGCATACACAGCATCACAGCTTGGGAATGCTTTTCAGGAAAGGAATGACTATTCTGAGGGGACAAGGGCTTTCTTTTAGCTCACTGGAAGGACACTGAGACATAAATGGGCTGTGTTGCTCCATTCTTTTTGTTTGAAATTGCTTCCGAGTAAGACACTTTAGCCAAAACAGATTTGCCAATTATTTGTCTTTGGCTGACAGGAAGAAATACCAGCATGCTGTACAGTCATGTACAGTCATCTTAAGACCTCTCTTCTCTCATCTAAATGAAGGTGCATCACATTACAACAGAAACAGCCTCCAGGAAAGAAATATGTCATGGTTTAGGCTGAATTGGCCAATCAGAATGACAGATGGCCCTCTAACCCCCACCCCCCACAAAGAGAAGAGAGGAAAAGATATTGAGATTTGCAAGTTTAGAATGAACCAAACTACTTTAATGAAGTATTAATATTAAAATCAAAAAGGAAATAATGAAATAGATACAATATATACAAAAACATATCAAGCTCCCAGGATAACATCACTGACAGTGACGGATGGGAACTGGATTCCAGCTCTGGAGTCCAGAACACATGAATCGGGATCAAAGGCAGATAAGCAGACAAGGTCCTCTTCAAAACGTCGGCCATTGAAGAAAAGAGAGATGATCCCTTTGATCCTTCGGTTTATGTACTGAGCATGGGGCAGGTGGGACCCCTCTATGTTTTTTTCCATTTCCGACCCTCCAATGGGGCAAATAACAAAATTGGCTGACCTTGGTTGTTATAGCAATAAATATAAGCAAGAGCCTCTCTGTGTACTGTTCCTTGGCATGAAGTACAAACATAGGGCTTATCACTCTGAGAATGAGTGATTTTCTCCACAATATGCTGTTAATTTCAAAGACTTAGAAGAGGCTTAGTTAAGATGTAAAATTACTGAACAGAAAGTTGGTTCTGTTTTACCTCAAACTGGGACAAAATACCATGTTGAGCCTGTGTATCAACAAAGTGAATGAACAGCTCAGTTTGATTCATCTCAATCTAAAGCAAAAACATTTTGTGCTGTTCTGCTAAACACTGTTAAAACTCATTCTTCCTTCCTTGCTGTACATTTGTGTTTTGAGTATACAGCATTGAGACACAATCAGGATGATATTTAGATGACTTTCATCTACTATTAAAATTATTCAGTGCTTAAAATTGAAGTATTATCTCTTACATCCAAATGAATAATAATGAATAATGAATAATGAATTCAACATGACTAATGTTTTTAGAATCAATATCAAGTAAAGTGTAAGTAATTTGCATGATTCAACATGACTAATGTTTTTACAATCAATATCAAGTAAAGTGTAAGTAATTTGCCACTTGTAAACTTTTGCTAGATTATCCCTCAGTAATGTTTTGTTCATATATATACACCATTACTTTCAGCAAGATCTGAACAAAAAAGGCACATACACCAAACAGAACCACCACGTTCTCCCTTGTTCCTTTTTCAAGCACCTATTTCATAGAAGTCCATTCCTTAACCTGTTTTCTTTACAGGTATAAATGGAGCAATAAAATCCAAGGGGCAAGTCTGAACAAAAAAGGCACATACACCAAACAGAACCACCACGTTCTCCCTTGTTCCTTTTTCAAGCACCTATTTCATAGAAGTCCATTCCTTAACCTGTTTTCTTTACATCTCATATTAATCAGCCCAAATGAGCACTGGCTGGCCATACCATGACCACCATACTGCTTACACATTCTTAACTGAGACCTTTTACTCATCTTTTATGATTAAACACTCCCTGATATGCCATCTGGACAAGAATTTATAGGTATCCATGACTTGCTAAAAGTATATGCTAATTCCACAGAGGTCCTCATCAGGCAAACACTTTTGCTGCCTACAGCTTGGGTCTGACTCCACACAAGAATCATGAAGGCAAAAAGGTCATTAATTAACTTATTGACTTCTCAAAAAATGAGAGCTTCTCCCCCAACCCTTCTCCATCCAGGGAGGGAAAAATCTGGATACAAGTATATCCAGATCCTATGGGATATCAGAGAGAGTCAGACATTCATGACCCCTAAGCTGCTGATCCATTCAAGATAGATCAGTCACATTGCTAGCATAAAACTCTTGAAAAGCTGGCCAAATTTCCTTTTTTTTTTTTGGTGGAGAGGAGGAGATACAGGGTAAAGCATGTCAAAATCTGAAGTGTGAGAAATGTGTTTTTTGAGTGAAAGGAATAAACTGAGATACAGTGGATAGACCATCTTTCACTTAATTTAGGAGTCTTT
>NW_015090847.1:3234365-3383766 GCF_001431845.1 Calidris pugnax
TATCAAAATTTTTCCCAATATCCAATCTGAACCTCCCCTGGCACAACTTGAGGCCATTTCCTCTTGTCCTATCTCCTGTGACTTGGGAGAAGAGACCGACCCCCACCTCTCTACAAGTTCCTTTCAGGTAGTTGTAGAGAGTGATATGGTCTCCCCTCAGCCTCCTCTTCTCCAGGCTGAATAACCCCAGCTCCCTCAGCCTCTTCTCATAAGTCTTGTTCTCCAGACCCCTCACCAGCTCTGTTGTCCTTCTCTGGACCCACTCTACCACCTCAATGTCTTTTTCATGGGAAGGGGCCCAAAACTGGACACAGCCCTCAAGGTGGGGCCTGACCAGTGCCCCGTACAGGGGGATGATCACTTCCCGAGTCCTACTCACCTCGCTGTTACTGAAACAGGTCAGGATGTTGTTGGCCTTCTTGCCCACCTGGGCACACTGCTGGCTCACCTCCAGTCAACAGTTGACCCACACCCCCAGGTCCTTTTCTGCCAGGCAGCTCTCCAGCCCCTCTGCCCTAAGCCTGTAGCGCTGCATGGGGTTGTTGTGACCCAAGTGCATCATACAGCACTTGGCCTTGTTGAACCTCATCCCATTGGCCTCAGCCCATTGATCCAGCCTGTCCACATCCCTCTGCAAAGCCTTTCTACCCTCAAGCAAGTCACCACTCCCATCTAACTTGGTGTCATCTGCAAACTGACTGAGGGTATACGCAATCCCCTTGTCCAGATCATTGATATAAATGTTAAAGAGAACCAGCCCTGATACCAAAAAATGGCTCAAAAAACAAGCCCCTTGCTGGCTCTCCTGACCGTGATTCCCTCGCCCAGTGCAGACTCAGATGCACTGGAGCTGGTCTCTTTGGTGAGTTTTAAAATCTGATATGACAGACAGCTCTTTTATCTGGGTACTAACAATGTTGCAACAAGAATTCCAAGGCCTATCAAAATAAATTTCAGGGCTCTGTTAAGAATGCTAAAAAATGCTATACAACCAACTCCAGGAGGAAGAAGGGACAAGTTGTACTTGTGGGCGACTCCTTTCTGAGGGGAACAGAGGGTCCAATATGCTGGGCAGACAGTTAGGGAAGCGTGCTGCCTCTCTGAGGCCTTGGTCAGGGACATCACTAGGAAACTTCCTTGCCTGGTTCAGCCCTTGGACTACTACCCACTGTTTCTCTTCCATGTGGGTGGTGATGAAGTGGCAGCACATAGCCCAAGGGTGATTAGAAGATTCTTCAGGGCCTTGGGACAGTTATTAAGGCAATTCAGGGTGCTGGTTATCTTCTCTTCTTCCAGTTATAGGCAGTGACATTGGGAGAAGCAGATGTGTTCAGTCTATTAATACATGGCTCTATGACTGGTGACACTGCCACAATTTTGGCTCTATGACTGGTGTCACTGTGACAATTCAGGGGTTTTTCTTGACAATGCAATGGCCTACATGGCACCAGTCTCGCTGGTGTCAGATGGGGTTCATCTTTCTCAAAGCACGGAAGGGTTTTGCTCAGGAGCTAGCGGGGCTCACTGACCAAGCTTTGATGACTTGATGTGGGAGGGGGCCATTAACAGGCTTGCTTGTGACAAGCCAAGGGACAACAGTCCGTGGTTTGAGGAATGGCTTGCTAGCGAGGGCCCCCAGCCTGTTGCTCTGAGGTGTGCTGGGTACACTGCAGCACAATTGAAGTCTTAGGGAGATGAGCTCAGGGCCTCCAGAGGCAAGAGGAGCCAATGAGGAAAGGTCACATGGAGAACAGCATGAAGGAATTGCAGCCACTCCAGCCAGTAAGTCAGCTTTAACAGAGACATGGCTTAACTGGCTCTATGCAAATTCACATAGCATGGAGAACAAACAAGAGGAATTAAGAGAGATGCGCATGCCTCCAGGGCATTGCCATCACAGAGACAGAGTGGTTGGATGGGTCCAGTGACTGGAGTGTTGGAATGGAGGGATACAGGCTCTTCAGGAAGGTCAAGCGGGAGAGATGATGAGGGGGTGTTGCCCTCTATGTCAAGGACCAATTGGAGTGCATGGAGCTCCTCCTGGGAATGGATGAGGAGCCAACCAAGAGCTTATGGGTCAAGATTAAAGGGAGGGTAGGGACAGGTGACATTACAGTGAGGGTCTGCTACAGACCACCTGACCAGGATATCTGTAAACCCAAACCTGACAGCATGATGAAGGGATCAGACCTCTCTCCTGTATTCAAGTCCCAGGAAGTTTGGGCATATCTGAGGCGTGTGAGGTGGCATAGAGCAGCAGATACTTTTACACTTGATGGCTTTTCTAAATAAATCCTATTACCACTCTACAAGTTTAAAAATATGCACGAGTATCTGTTCTCGAAAGAAGATTAGAAACATCCTCACAACATACAGACTTAGTATATCTGTCCTTTGCCACTGTTGCTCTCTAGGAATCTGGGAAACAGCAGGCAGTCCAATAGAAACAGCAATAAGCTAGGGAACTGGGGAAGCATCTTCAAATAAAAGGGAAGAAAAGGAAAATGATGGGTTTTTTTCACCCCATCCGTAGATGTTTACTGCAATTCTAGCCACAAAATATCGAGTTCATCTTTGTTCTCCAGTTGAGAAATGGCTAACAAAGTAATCAGTGATGTACATCATGACACCACCACTTCCCTGTGCTCATAGGACTTTGAATATGTGCATATATGCTTTAATAGCAAATCCATAATTAAATGGGGTCAAATTTCAGAAAGTTTATGCACCAGGCAAAATTTAATAACCCTAGTTTGTTTCAGCACTGCTGATGTAAATCACACTCCAGACTGGCAAGCATATGAGCCAAAAGAAGAGATATTTATCATAATCGCATAGACACACCTAAAGCAGTGCAACAGGCAAAAATGATCTAAGTTACCCATGTCAGAATGTTTACAGCGATTGACACTTCTAAATTAATTGTCCTGCATCCTGCCTGAACAGTGTCACTTACCCATATAAAGAAAAATAGTTTAAATTGCAAGTGTCAAAGTTAAGCATTAAATGGATTTGTTTCTGAGTTTACTGGAGTCTGACTCTAAATAAGCAGATTCTCTGGACAGTATTTGTAAATTAAATGTGCCTAAAATGTCAGTGTTAAGTTTGAGAACTGCTTTATTCTTGAAGACTTGAGGAGAAAAGCACAGTAACAAGTCAGAAACAGCGCAAGAGAAAGTCTAGTGAGCTTTCTCCCTGAGATTATGGATGAAGCATATGCTAAAGCTGGACCACCTGTTCCTGTTAGAGGTATACTGCTGAAAGGACCTCTACCACTGACACTAACATCTTCCCTTGGGATATCCCACATGACGTTTTCAAGAATTCTGAGCTGTGGCTTAAACTCGCTCTCACCTGATGCTGCTCTGTGTTGTTATGATATGACATGCGCAAAAGCAGCAGTAACAGAGGTGTGACAGAATGGAAAACCAGACAGATCCGCTACCTGACCAGCTCACACAGAACCAATCTGTTACCTGACATACCTCAGCTAGTCAAAGAAAAGTTTTAAGCTTGTATCTGTACAACTCTGAAGAATTTTCCTTCTTTGCAACAGCACTGCTTCTGTTTCTTGCTCATTAAAACAAGCATCTTTAAGTATTGCAGAAACTAGCAGCAGGACACAGGGAAAACTGACACATAAGGCTGCCTTCTCACCTACTTGTCTACTGAGAAGTGGAGATGAATATCATTTGCATGTGCACGTTTCAGCAGGGCGTGTGAGCATCTGACAATCCTAGCCAAACACTTCATCCCACTTGGAAATAAACTGGCATGAGATCTAGGAATGAGCCATTCAGGAATTTGCTTCCCAGTGGGCAAGCATACACAGCATCACAGCTTGGGAATGCTTTTCAGGAAAGGAATGACTATTCTGAGGGGACAAGGGCTTTCTTTTAGCTCACTGGAAGGACACTGAGACATAAATGGGCTGTGTTGCTCCATTCTTTTTGTTTGAAATTACTTCTGAGTAAGACACTTTAGCCAAAACAGATTTGCCAATTATTTGTCTTTGGCTGACAGGAAGAAATACCAGCATGCTGTACAGTCATGTACAGTCATCTTAAGACCTCTCTTCTCTCATCTAAATGAAGGTGCATCACATTACAACAGAAACAGCCTCCAGGAAAGAAATATGTCATGGTTTAGGCTGAATTGGCCAATCAGAATGACAGATGGCCCTCTAACCCCCACCCCCCACAAAGAGAAGAGAGGAAAAGATATTGAGATTTGCAAGTTTAGAATGAACCAAACTACTTTAATGAAGTATTAATATTAAAATCAAAAAGGAAATAATGAAATAGATACAATATATACAAAAACATATCAAGCTCCCAGGATAACATCACTGACAGTGACGGATGGGAACTGGATTCCAGCTCTGGAGTCCAGAACACATGAATCGGGATCAAAGGCAGATAAGCAGACAAGGTCCTCTTCAAAACATCGGCCATTGAAGAAAAGAGAGATGATCCCTTTGATCCTTCGGTTTATGTACTGAGCATGGGGCAGGTGGGACCCCTCTATGTTTTTTTCCATTTCCGACCCTCCAATGGGGCAAATAACAAAATTGGCTGACCTTGGTTGTTATAGCAATAAATATAAGCAAGAGCCTCTCTGTGTACTGTTCCTTGGCATGAAGTACAAACATAGGGCTTATCACTCTGAGAATGAGTGATTTTCTCCACAATATGCTGTTAATTTCAAAGACTTAGAAGAGGCTTAGTTAAGATGTAAAATTACTGAACAGAAAGTTGGTTCTGTTTTACCTCAAACTGGGACAAAATACCATGTTGAGGCTGTGTATCAACAAAGTGAATGAACAGCTCAGTTTGATTCATCTCAATCTAAAGCAAAAACATTTTGTGCTGTTCTTCTAAACACTGTTAAAACTCATTCTTCCTTCCTTGCTGTACATTTGTGTTTTGAGTATACAGCATTGAGACACAATCAGGATGACTTTCATCTACTATTAAAATTATTCAGTGCTTAAAATTGAAGTATTATCTCTTACATCCAAATGAATAATAATGAATAATGAATAATGAATTCAACATGACTAATGTTTTTAGAATCAATATCAAGTAAAGTGTAAGTAATTTGCCACTTGTAAAGTTTTGCTAGATTATCCCTCAGTAATGTTTTGTTCATATATATACACCATTACTTTCAGCAAGATCGGTATAAATGGAGCAATAAAATCCAAGGGGCAAGTCTGAACAAAAAAGGCACATACACCAAACAGAACCACCAAGTTCTCCCTTGTTCCTTTTTCAAGCACCGATTTCATAGAAGTCCATTCCTTAACCTGTTTTCTTTACATCTCATATTAATCAGCCCAAATGAGCACTGGCTGGCCATACCATGACCACCATACTGCTTACACATTCTTAACTGAGACCTTTTACTCATCTTTTATGATTAAACACTCCCTGATATGCCATCTGGACAAGAATTTATAGGTAAACTTGTTTATGGTATCCATGACTTGCTAAAAGTATATGCTAATTCCACAGAGGTCCTCATCAGGCAAACACTTTTGCTGCCTACAGCTTGGGTCTGACTCCACACAAGAATCATGAAGGCAAAAAGGTCATTAATTAACTTATTGACTTCTCAAAAAATGAGAGCTTCTCCCCCAACCCTTCTCCATCCAGGGAGGGAAAAATCTGGATACAAGTATATCCAGATCCTATGGGATATCAGAGAGTCAGACATTCATGACCCCTAAGCTGCTGATCTGTTCAAGATAGGATCAGTCACATTGCTAGCATAAAACTCTTGAAAAGCTGGCCAAATCTCCTTTTTTTTTTTTTTTTGGTGGAGAGGAGGAGATACAGGGTAAAGCATGTCAAAATCTGAAGTGTGAGAAATGTGTTTTTTGAGTGAAAGGAATAAACTGAGATACAGTGGATAGAACATCTTTCACTTAATTTAGGAGTACAGGGTAAAGCATGTCAAAATCTGAAGTGTGAGAAATGAGAGATACAATGGATAGAACATCTTTCACTTAATTTAGGAGTCCTTTGTGGATGGACAAGTGCACACATAGGCAAGACTTCAAAGCTAAAACCAGGACATACAAGTGGTTAAAGGAGAGAGAGGGAAGAAAGCTAAAACAGCTGAGAGATCTTTAGCTTATCAGACTTGGTTCTAATTTTTAGAAATAAGAGATGGCAATGAGGTTTTGATACTGAAAGTTGTATTTTCCAGAAGCAGGAAGCATCCAGCAGGACCCATGTCCCATCAACCTCCTTTAGTCTTTTGTAGATGGACAAGTACACACATAGGCAAGACTTCAAAGCTAAAACCAGGACATACAAGTGGTTAAAGGAGAGAGAGGGAAGAAAGCTAAAACAGCTGAGAGATCTTTAGCTTATCAGACTTGGTTCTAATTTTTAGAAATAAGAGATGGCAATGAGGTTTTGATACTGAAAGTTGTATTTTCCAGAAGCAGGAAGCATCCAGCAGGACCCATGTCCCATCAACCTCCTTTTTGACACATCCCTCTACATAGGAATCTAAAGTTTATGGAAAGGTTTTTCTCTATATTCTGGTGTGCTAAACTACTGTTTCAGTAGTTTGTTGCAAGGAGGACAAGTTCAAATATTACAGCCGCCAAGAACAATATTAAGAACAACAATAGCAGAGGAAAATACCCTTTCTGGAACGGACCAGATAAAAATCACCTTTACATTATTCAAGGACTTTGTTAAGATGACAAGCAGTCAAACAAAAGGAAGAAAAAAGGAAATGAGTGAAATAATATGGGAATATTTGGGAAAAAACCCAGCCTAATTAACAGTCAGAAAGAGTAAGAGATGGGACAGCTGTATAAACCACCAACCTCTTCAGAAACCCACCAGCGAAAAGATGACTTTGGGACATCACATACTAGAAGTAGGTGGATCACAAGGAACAGGCTCTGTATTCCTGGCTTCCAATGCACAATCTCCTAGAGATCCCTGCGACCTGGAGCATGTCTGTGAGGCATCACTGACTCAACCCCAAATGGCAGTTGGAACAGACTACACAAGGGGGAACCCAGGACGCTTTCTCTGACTTTATTGAAGAGTGAGGGAAATGGAGGAAATGAGGGACACAAGGAGCTAAGCGTAGCCATACCAGCTCAAAAGACAAGTCAAGCTAAGTCTTTATTCTGAGTTTACAACATGGGGTGTTGCCTGCTGTTTAGAGAAAGAGTGTAAGAAACAGGTCAGAACAAAATAGGTTGGGAGATACACTAGCAAAAGGACCAATTTCATGCAAATAGAGGCTTTCTGAGCAAAACTCTTTCTGAGACCAGTGTGTAGCAACAGCCAGCATACAGTTTTCCTACTCCTAGCCCTTGTCTTCTGCCAATGCTACCTTGCATACATCTAAAGGCACACCCTAAACAGCTAATGTTTGCTTGAACTCAGACTACAGGTTGACTGAGAAGATCTCATGTGAAGCTTTCTATGAGCAGTTACTCTGCAAGAGAAAGAAAAAAAAAAAAAAAGAAAAAAAAATGTAATCCCAGAGGCAGCAACACACCTGGTGATTTTGCGATGTGTAGCTGTCCTCATCCGTGTCTTGTCTTATTTTGTCATCAAGGACTTAATCATAGGCACTGGAACAGTTCCAGGCCTTCTCAATCATTTCTTCCCCAAATTGCAGCTAAAAGGCTTTAAAAATGAGATTTTTATTTCTGTAAAAAGTCTTTAAATCTAAAGGGAAAAAGAATAAAGAACAATATAAACCCCAGAAATCTTACTTAGCATTTGGTATTCCTAGTGTTATAATGTTCTTTTTTTTTTGTATTTTCGATACAAGATTTATAAAAAATTTTTGAGGGGGACTGTTAGCTGCCAGCAAAAAGCACCGTTAGCTTGTCCCACTTTGCACCCTAGGTCACATTATAACAAAGACTTGTAATTTTTTAAACGTGCTTTTCAACTCAGCAGGGACCAGATTTCAGAAAGAGCACAACTCCCATGTG
Organism: Calidris pugnax; assembly: GCF_001431845.1. Classification (NCBI taxonomy): domain Eukaryota; kingdom Metazoa; phylum Chordata; class Aves; order Charadriiformes; family Scolopacidae; genus Calidris; species Calidris pugnax. The sequence goes on from NW_015090847.1 coordinate 3,242,347, forward strand.
GCAAGCCAAAAGGAAGGAGCCAAACAGCAGCATCAGATGCTTCCATTATTCTTAATGGGGGATGTTGAATGCTGACACCTTCTGAGGCTCCAGCAGGAAGAGTTTGAGTTTAGGTAAGTTTCTGTGAGCCGTTGTGATAAAAGCAACTTGCCAGATGCATTCTGACCCCTTGTTACAGGCTGCAGCAGGCAGTTTGACCACACCGCAAAAATCTGAAGAGCCAAAATAGACTGAGTAATCAAGTAACTTGCAATGTACACGTATTTTAAAGTTTCACACAGTGAGAGAAGGTCACAGGCTTGAGATATTTCCGTGGTATTAATATGAGATTTTAACCATCTGAATGTACTTCAAAAACTTCAATGCCACAGATTCCATTACATATACCAAAGACAACACTTCGCCTCGACATCGCTGTCGGAAAGACAATGTGAGGAACTAGCTATGAACAATACTATAATCAAAATCCATTTTTATTATGTTTTTCATGGTTCTTATAAAAATATGCAGGCATGTGCACATGGCTAATGACCCTGTGGCTTTAGGGAATGATTTTTCCCGAGTCCTTAACCAGTTTAGCAGGATAAGTCTTAGCAGCTTCAATTAACCACCCAATATCACACAGTTCCCAACTGTGAGGTTTCATGCACTCTACTCTGAATCTTCCACTACTGAACACTGCCAGGCAGAGGATCAGAGCAACAGTAGCATTTTCTGTGCTCCCAGTAGTTACATGGGTACATGAAACGAAGCTCTTTAAGGGTAGTGGTGCAATCCTGTATGTCAGATGGGGCTGTACAGCAAGAAGCATCAATCAGGTTCCAGCTGGTCCATTAAAATGGGACTTTACAGGGGATCCAAACCTGACACAACACAGTCCTGAAAACCAAACTGCCACATTTCCCAGGGCTGCATTAGCGCATTTCCACTGCAGCTCAGGACCGTTTCTGATCTTGGAATGTTAAAGAAAGAATCCATGTCCCAAAACAAAACCCTTTCAAGCATGCTGAGATTGATTTTCAATAGGCACACGTCTACAAACAGGGCCAGGCTCTGCTCCTAGATAAGTTTTGTGGAATCAGAGCAGGGGGAAAAAAAATAATTAAAAACATCAGTATCCCCTGCCTGGTGTCAGAATTGGTAAAGGGAAACAGAAACTGCAAGAATCCCAGTTAAGAGTTATGGCAACATCTGCCATGACAATTCCACTCTGGTAGTTAGCACTCAACACTCTGCCCAGCTTCCAGCTCTGACCTGTAAGCAGTGCTTAACATGTCAGCTGTTAATCAACAGACTGGCATCAAGTACTGCCATAGCCCTGAAACCTCTACAAGCACAGAGAAAAGCAGAAGCACCAACAGATACCAACAAATTCACTGGCAGCAAGCACATCTGTACACATCGCTGCTTCGCCTCTGAGAGCACAATCTCCTGGTATCCTCAGATATTTGACCAATACACCGATTCAGTTGAGTAAAAGAAAGCAGCCTCCAGCTCTCTAGGACCAGATTTAGGCTTCAGAATTTCTTTTTAAAGTGTGACTGAGAGAAGCCTGCCAACATGCTGAATAGCTTGTTCAGTTATTTTAACCATAATGATTTGCTAACCCTTCGGCACAGGTATACTCTGCATTTTACACAGTTGCCAATAAAATCGTAATGATTTCAGAGGCTATGAGGAATAAATTTCAAGCAGTTATATAAAACGTTAACTCCTTCTGTAAACAAAAACATTTTTTAAAAATCCTTACTGCTGGCAAAGCATAAAAAAATGAAACCAATTGGTCTTTTCATCTACTTATTAAAATTAACTTTGACATTAATAAATAATTGACGTAATATATTATTCAGACCTTTGCATACAGAATTAAGTAGGATGTAAAGTGAAGGTTATTTATTTAAAAGGAAGTAATATATATGAATAAGTGCTGTCATTCTAGAATAGCAACAAAGTTGCAAATATATTGAACTTTATATACCCCTGTTCTTGGTGGGAAGCCAGCTTTCCTGCTGTTTCATGTTCTGTTTGTTAAAGACTTGGCTAGGAATAGAAAATACTAGCTCCAACACCTTGTAATACACTAGTTTAAACCCAGAAAATGACTCATTTGTTTAAATTCTTTCAAGAGTCACATGCCACACAGGTACTACTACTCTTTTTTTTTTTGTTAGATCAGAGAAGACTCACAAACAGCATCAAGGAGGAAGAATTACACAGAATCACAGAATGGTAGAGGTTAAAGGGACCTTCAGAGATCATCTAGTCCAACACCCCTGTCAAAGCAGGTTCACCCAGACAGGCTGGACAGGAATGCACCCAGGCGGGTTTGGAATATCTCCTGGGAAGGAAGATTCTGACAGTCCATTGGATGTTCAACTGGACCAGTCTTTGAAGTAATCCAGAACCCATGAGCAGGAGCCATCAAATCACAACCCTCTTGAAAGGCTAACCAAATTCAATCCTAATGTTTCCTGACTTTCTCACAATTCATCTGTGAGGTGAGTATCCATCTTTCTTGCCTCAACCCAGGGCTTTGTTACCAAGTTTTAGATCTTTGTATAGAAGCATTCAAACAAAGTACAGGAATTTTATACTAACAATAACTTGATTGTCAAGTGCAGCAAAATACAATTCCGGGGGCCTACACCTCCTCTTCGTCAAAAGGAAGAGTAGGAACAGGAGCTCCTAGACAACATGGAGGATATCTGAAAAGGGGTGATGAGAAATTTGAGAGGAAGAGACAAGAACTGTCACAATTCTATCTGTGCAGATAGAGGATTCATAGGTCAAAGACTGTCACTGCACCACAGGTAATTTGCCTAGCTCAGCTGCAGAGTAGGTGTCACTAGGAAATATGCAAGGTTTTCAACAAAAAAAAAAATGCTAGACAGCAGGCAGCCCACAGTGGCAGTCACACAGAAAGGACAGAATACAACTTTCACATGGACCTCTGTGGCTCCTGACTATGTCATTATCCACCCTTCTTTCAGCAAAATGAGAAACTGTATATACTTCCTTACTTCCCTTTCATTGTCCCCTCATTTCATGTCTTTGTTCTCCTCTGGCTACAGCTGTGGCTTAGAATCCTAATGAGGGACAGGAGGAATTCCCTGGATAGGCAGACGTAAGTAATTAGATTGGTGGCTCCACAGCTCCCTTTTATTTGCTGGGCACTAAGTACATTGTGTTACCTGCAGGTATTTCCTATCTACTGGGAGCTATTAAGTATTATATTAATGATCTATCTTGAAGTATTTCTTCCTTCTATTATTTTTAAATAAAATTATTGGTGCAAATGAGGAGGAAGTTACAATAACCAGTGTCTATTTTTTAGAGAAATTTTGTTGTTTCTCAGGACTGAGAAAAGATAGAGCACAGTAATTACTTTGATTACTGGTTACAATAATTTTAATTATACTAATCTATTATAAAGCTTGAAATGCCACTTGCATTTCTTCTTGCTCTCTTTTAAAAGATTGATTTTCTCCCTAAATAGATTCCAACTCTCTTGCTTTCAATTGAACACAAAACCAATTGTCATATTGATCACAGAACAGGCTTGAATTATAAGAAAACATGTACTTTGCTTCCACTATTTCTCATACTTTTTGCATACCCAAAGAACCAGGAAAAAGAAATGCAGGACAATTTGCAACTACATCTAACATGGCAGAGTACACCGATGATCGCACTGAATTTTCAAGCTCACACTCCTCTCAGGTGACAAAAAGCAGTACTGCAATGATCTACAGGATCCTGACCCTTTGTACTTCCTTTTCTCATTACGGTCTAATGTAGGATCAAACTTGTAATTTTTAAGATGCTAGACTGAATCTAGATTTCCTTGGTGCTCATTGTATGTCACTTTGAGGAAGATGCAAGTATCTTTGGCGCCAACGCACCTAACTTTCAGGCTCAGGCACAGTATTTGCAAAGCATATTATAGGAGCTAAGTACATCTGAATAACGGGCAAAACAGCCAACACCTTGGCACGTTCTCGGTAACTTGCTGCTTGAGCAGAAGGCAGTGAGGACAGAGGTCAACCTCACACCTTGTATGGCCTCACCTCCTCCATTTTTGAATGCAAGGATTTGAAACCTTTCCAGAAGGTAGGCAGCACAGCTCCTTGACCTTGACTCAGCAGGAAGTCACTGAACTATTACGGAAAAGGAGGATCCATCTTCTGCAAAATAAATGATCATAAAACACATTTGGGAAACATACAGAGATTTATTTCCCCCCCCCCCCTTATCTGCCAGGAAGTCACCAAATTGTGACTTAAATTTGTTCATTGTGCAAGAAAGACAATTCTTGTGGCCAAGAAAATCATAAGGGGGACCTCTCTCAACACAAAGTTCACCCTCCTGATAGGGTGAATCTCAAGTCCCAGACTGTTTTCCTTAAGACACTTTTTTGTATAAAGCAGTATGTTTAAGAAACAAACCAACCTACTGAGGACCTAGAACAAGAGCCACTGATTTATTCCACTCACATAAGAGGCATATTACCCTCAGATTGTGGACAGCCTCTGGTAGGGGAATGATGTGGCCTAATTTTAACATCCCAGATTTATCCAAGAGCTTTAATACGGTCAGACCTCTCAAGACTAAGCACAGAGACCCCTCCTTCATCATCTAGAAAGGTTTAAAACCAAAGAATGAAGCACCCATAAAGCCAAACACTAAGATGGAGCTTTTAAGATTGCCGTTACGGAAGCTGCTGTATCCACTGTACCTTATCTTATTTGGGGGAGAAATCTGATTTCTAACATCATCAAGCAAAATATTCTCTTGCAAAACACGAATAGCCCCTCACACAGAAGGACCACTGATTTTAAACCTCTTAATTGCCCAGACAATTAATGAGACACTACATGAGATGAAGGACCACACACGTGCCATAAATCCAGAGAACAGAATGGCCCATGTATTGCTTAATAAGGCCATATGCCATCAAGGTAGTGATGCTGTATAGGAAGCCTGCTGCCTACACATCCACAGTTACTAATCACAGACATTAGTAAGCATGTCTGAGTTCCCAAGCCGAAAAACCCTAGTAGCAACTAAAAAAGAAGATTGCACCAGAACTACTATAAAGCAACTTAACAGCAAAGCCTCAGTTTGTTATGCAAAGGAGAGAGACCTACCTGTAGCCATTAAAATCTATAAATAATAAGGTCAACACAGACTATCATCAGCTTCACACAGTCCTTTTAACAACATGTCCAAAGTGAGCATTCAAACCATGCCACATCTGCTTTTTTGTTCAGTTGCTATTTTAAGTCCAGTTTAGTACCTAATAAAACCAGATCAGGATTTTCCATAACAAGTCATGAAATACATTCAATAGGCCTGAGGCTGAGCCTCTAGGCTTACAGGACTTAAGCAATTTAGGAAGCATTTTTTTACAAAAAGGGTGATCAAGCACTGGAACAGGCTTCCTAGGTGGGTGGTTGTTGCCCTAGGCTTGTCAGTGTTTAGACAGCATTTGGACAATGTCCTTAATTACATCCTTTAACTCTTGGTCAGTTCTGAAGTGGTCAGGCAGTTGGACTAGAGGATTGCTGTAGGTGCCTTCCAGCTGAACTATTCAATTTTCTATTCTATTCTATTCTATTCTATTCTATTCTATTATCTGAAGGCTAGCAGGAAACTAGATGACACGGGAACTCTCTGAGAGTTGTACTTGGGGGTCAAGATTCCATTTCATTCTAAAAATCATATTTTTAAACCTTTCAGATTTAATTTACATGTTGGTTGTTTTTTTTTCCTTTTCATTAAGTGTCTTCTTCACTTCAAAACATGACAGTTCTTTCCACATTCACCCACGATTCATCACAGAGGAGAACTTTACTCTTGTGATCAGTGCTAGGGCTCAACAACACAGCAATTTTGTCAAAACCAGGATCTCCCTTACATCGGGATTTCTTTCTCAGCAATAGTTTGCAAACATTCAGCATTTCAAGACAGAAGGACGCCTTGTTTTGTGAACTTTTTACAATACAGCTCGTGATTTGCCAAGCTCAGATGCATTTCCAATAAAATGGCTGTCAGATAGTCACAAACACATCGTAAAACACAGTTTGTGCACAATGATAAGAAAGGCTAAAAGAATTTGACTATATTGCTATTGACAAAACAGCTCAGCCACCTTTGTTCTGAAGACGGAAGAACATTTTGTCTATTTTTTCCTCAATTGTTTTCTAAAGCTTTTAAGCCCTCATTCCATATGGTTATCTTGGCATACAGGTATCTGGTTCAAACAAAAGTATCAGCATTATTCTGCCTCAATTACGATCTTCAGCCAGAGCCTTGTATCACAGAAATAATTGAAAGGGAAGGAAATACACTAATTTGCAACACTCTTTTGAGTTTAAATTTTTCACCAAGTGGTAAACTTAGCGTTGCCTGAAAGCATCTCAGTACTGTGCCAGGGCTGGGCTGCAATGAGGTTCAAAATGGCCTCCCTGGGGCAAGTTTTCCATGGCCTCATGTGGAGTCTGACACCTGCCTCCCACTTACTGTGTTAATTGCTGCTAGGGCTTATTGCCCCTGCTTGCTGTGGAAGCTGACACAAAGCAGCTCTGCTTAACTTATCCGCTTTCTGCCACTTGCCAAAAGATTCCATCTGTGCCCTGTGGAAAAAATCCCCCTGCTAGGTTCTTTGTCCATTTGGTAACTGCAGAAGACAACCCATTCTTGCTCCCCTGGATAAAAGGCCCATTTTTTGAGGCACTGGTTGCTCTACTCTTATGAGAAGGATTTGTCCTGTTTCTAAATCCCTTGGATATAATTTCTGGTTACCTCCTTTTTTACTAGGGCTGCAATCTCTGAAGTTGCCTAGAAGAGCTGGCAATCCAGTTTTCATCAGTTTTAATAGCAACTGAATATCTTAACCTAATGGACAGGTTTGAAATTTCCAGCCACTGTACAGCATGCCATACATCTTCCAGTTTTTGCCAAGCTGTACAGACTTATAGACCTGACTGACCCTAACTAAAAACAGGAGATAAAGTTAAAAACTTGGGGGGAAATTCCAAGTAATAATAAAATAAAATTGATCTCATGAGTTTTTAAAGCAGCCCAAAAAGGGGTTCCAATATTCAGCAGAGGTACACTGAGGCAGTTATTGCCAGAAGTTTCAAGACAAGTTGTTAAAGCCATCCAACTGTCCTACAGCTCTCTTTCATTAGGCTTGCTGATCTCTTTAGCCACAGGAGGCCAAAATAAAAAGCCAAGATGTATGCTTCAAAAATCTGTGTTTAGACACTGAAATAACTGATCCAATTTGAAAATTTGATCCTCCAGCAGCTCTTGGGGTAAGTCTTGGCTTTGTTTGTGTCCTATAGGACTTTCTCATTCAGCCTGTGGATGTCTTCACTTCTTTTAGAGGAAGAATGTTTTCTCTCCAGCAGAGAGCAAGAGACACAAGATTATCCCAGAAAAGCTTTGCAAAGATTTTCACCTCCTTCAGTGTGACAGTAGGAATATAATAACAGCTAAAGTATAGCTGAATGGGAGTTCTGCTTTTTGTAAGTTGAAAGTTACTCATTCTTTTCTCTATTGGGCAATTCAAAGGGCATCAGAAACTAGTGAAGCTATCCAGAGCCAAAAATAGTAGTGAATCAGGCCCTTTAATTAAAAAGAATATTGCTATTCATTAAATAAGTCCTGTCTCCATTATGAGCTTAGCATTTCCAGCTCAGTCGTCTGGATGGAGTTTTCCTTTCAGTCTCAGCAGCCATCTTCCTTCACTTTCCAACTAAAACATAACTAACACTGCCATAACCATCCCATTCTTCACACCCTTGCCTCCCCCTGCCATTAGAAAAAACACAGTAGATATTAGTCAGTTCAGAAATATTTTGAGCATACCTATGAAGAGATCTATTTAACATTTAAGCCAGTGGTGCAAAACATCCACATATACTATTCCCTGTCACCTATGGCCGGTAAATCTTTGCACAAGCAGAGAATACTACATAGCTAAAGAAAGTACAATCTAACAACCTCTGAATATATTTTAAATGCAAATATTTTTACCCTATGTCCAATCCTGCTGGTAGGTCATTTGCAAATCAGGTTTTAATGATAGCTTTGTAGCTAGAATATAGAAAGCCACTGACCCTGAATAATGAATATTCTGTATGTACTCACAAATCCATCTTAATATAAATATGTGTTCTGGTGTATAACTGCACCTCAGCTGACTCTGAAATGCTGTTGTGGTACCTCCTGGCAGCTATTGCTCAGGCTCCTGTTTCATTTGGTGACCACAGCTCCCCATCTGAACTACATTTCCCATAAGGCCTCACTTCCCAGACGATTGCTGGGATACATCAAGGGATTCTGACCTATGGATAAGGAGATTAAGAGATATCTTAACAGCTGGAGAAAGCAATAGCATACTTTGTATCACAGGTCCAGTTATGTTAATACTGGAGGCTTAATGGCTAAAGAAATCCAAGGTGCTATGCATTTTTCCTCCAGAAAGAGAGCTACTTCTGACCGTGCTAGATAAACATTCTAAATTAATGAAAGGAGACAGCAGGAAGCCAAAGTCATTCTAGCACTCAGGTTTGTTCTTGCAGTATGCAGAGCAGTGCTGAGACTACAGATCATAACTGGGCTCACAAGAAAATGGTCCCCGCACTATTCCTTGTTTGTCTAATGATAGGCTCGAGGAATCAGGGGAGAGTTCCTAGTGTAAGCAAACCTAGAATGACAAAGCCAAACACAACAAGGAGTACTATTGCAAAAAAGAGAGTCACATCACTATGCACAAGGCCAGAAAACACACTCAGCTCACGTGAAATAGGGAACAGGTGAAAGATAAGAGTATTTGTACTCCAATCAATGTTTGTGATCGTACGTATACCTGAAAACTGTTGACTTTTCCATCCTTTTCCTGTTTGGTTGTGAGTATCTTGCAAGCTTTCAAATAACACGAGGGAAGAAAAGTGTTTGCTGTTCCACCAGTGGAGGGGGAACAGGCCTTATTTCTGATGCCTTCCCCAACAGCAGGATTTTCCAGCTGTGTAGTTTTAAGAGTGACCTTGACTCAAGGTTGAGGAAAATAACAGTATTTTAATTCCAGTCATCTCTAATCAGTGCTAAAATGTGTGATTCTGAAGCCTTTCAACTTTGTTTTCACTTTGAGAAATGTTTTTATTATAACAAAATCAGAAATATCTCCTAGGCAACACTGACAAACAAAAGACGAAGACGAAGTAGTAAAGCATCAATACAGATAATAAGAAATACAGTCAATAGGCTGCTGCAATCAAAATGTAGATATGGCACCAAACATAGAATGGTTTCGGTTGGAAGGGACCTTAAAGTTCATCTAGTTCCAACTGACCTGCCATGGGCAAGGACACCTTCCACTAGACCAGGTTGCTCAAAGCTCCATCCAGCCTGGCCTTGAACGCTTCCAGGGATGTGTTCCCTGGAACTCAACAACTTCCCTGGGCAACCTCTTCCAGTGTCTCACCACCCTCATAGTGAAAAATTTATTCCTGTATCTACCTGAATCTACCTGAATCTCTTCCAGTTTGTAGCCATTACCCCTAGTCCTATTACTACATGCCATTGTAAAAAGTCCCTCTCCAGCTTTCTTGTTCTAAAGAGATTTTAATTTACCTTCATCCTGATGAACAGACTAGTTTCGTTTTTTTGCATAGAGTTTTTAACACATTCCCATTTAAGACAGTAGGAATAGCATGATGAAAACCTCAACCTCAATAGATGTTATTTTTGTGTAAATTCTTACTAAAATACTATGCTGGTATCCTCAGAATCCTAAACTATTTACGGCAATGAATAATTTATTCTTTTGTCCATATCTAGTGAAGCAAAGCCTTGATCTTTCTAGTCACAATTATTTCTACCAATTATTATTACTAATAGAAAGAGAGTATCAAGAAAAAAAACAAAAAATATATGACAGCTAAGTAAAGTAAGTCAGCATCCGAGATCCATTTGTGTTAACAAGATGGTGTATAACAGTTAACCGGTATATCACAGTTGCAAAAAAGCCCTGTGATCCTTTTTAAAAAGCACAAATTTGAAATCATTTTGACAGCCTTCCTGCATTTCCTGCATCTCTTGTGTGTAAGAATTTCTGGCTGAGTTTCTGAAGTTTCATTTCCAGGGAAGAACTCTGCTGTAGAACACAGACCTTGAGCACCCACGCTGTATTAAAAAAGAATTGCCTGTTGACTGAAACATACAATTAAGAAGTGGAAACTGTAAAAGTGGAAAGAAATTATAAAAGTTGGGTAGAAGGGATATATCCTGCAAGAGGAAAAGACAAAACAGGAAATCCTAAGAACTCATGTTCTCAAAGAGATCATGCACCTTCACCTTTCTTTTTTTTTTTTTAATAACCTATGGTTCCTGGAGAACGTTGGGAGCCACTCTGTTTACTATTATTTTCTGCCTGCATGTTCTATGTTCTGTAAATCTTTCACTGTAACGCTTGTGTTATGACAATGGGGACATTTGCATACAAGGAGTATATTTGTGAGTTACGATTTTGTCTGCTCCTGCTGTTCATTCCTCACCTGAAGTCATCAATATGCTTCCCTTAACATCATAATCACCTACACAGCAACCCATGTTGATGTCACAAACAAAGGGTTATGATTTCAGGTGAGGGATCAGTAGGAACAGAAGGACTCATATACCTCATATAAAGGGAGATACTGTCTGCATGCAAATGTGCCTGTTTAAGAGGAAACAGCATGTGAGAGTCATTAATCACAAAGTGATACGTTAGCTGAATTTGCATTCTCATGGATTGTTTTTCAGACTCTATGAAGCATTCAGAACATCTTAAAAAAAAACACAAAAAAACAAACAAACAAACAAAAAAACAACCCCCCCAAAAACCCCACAAGCTAGCTCCAAATCTCTGCTGTTATCAATTGGCATAGATCATAGGATTCTAGCCCACCTGCAATCTGCAGCAAATTGTGGTTTTTGCTCACTCTATGAGGAGGCTGTTGATTCACTATCAGCTTTTACCAGCCAGTCCCAATTTCAATTCTTTTCTTTAACTGAAACCCCCTGTGCTCAAAGGTTGAGTATGCCAGAGAGTTGCACTAGAGCTTGGCATCAGCTGTTATTAAATAAAATAGTTGAACAGCAGATGGGTGTTAGAGACCTTGGTTGCTCACACGACAAGCGCCAGCTGAACCTTAATGCCACTAAAAAAGCAAATAATCTGAAGTGAAATTTGTGGCCAGGCTGTTATCCTTCCTGGTTTCACTCAAAGGCAAGGAAAGCATCTCTACACATTAAGGGATGCAAACTACTGTCCTCAGTCAGGAGAACTTTTTGCATTGGCATTTTCTCTATGCTGCCAGGCTGTGCTTTAAGGCTGCTGACAGTCCTAAAGCAAACATGTAGATGCCAAAGTTTAATGACAGCACTGAGATAAAGAGGGAGTGTTTTATATCCTTCTCAAAACTCTCCAGTCTGGCAAGTGGATGGAACTCTGCTTGGAAGATGTTGACTAAAGCGTTTTGACAATCTGAAACAGAAAGGGCATTACATTACCTGTTAGGTTGTTTACTGAAATCCTGCCCAAGCAAAAACCTGAGGTTGAAAACATAAGTAAACAAACCTAATAGGAACCATAGAATGGTTACAGTTGGAAGGAACATTAAAGATCATTGCGTTCCAAACCCCCTGCCATGGGCAGGGACACCTCCCACTAGAGTAGGTTGCTCAAAGCCCCATCCAGCCTGGCCTCGGACACTTCCAGGGGTGGGGCATCCACAACATCCCAAGGCAACCTGTTCCAGTGTCTCACCACCCTCACAGGAAAGAATTTCTTCCTAATATCTAATCTAATTCTACGCTCTTTCAGTTTCAAACTGTTACCCCTCATCCTATTGCTACACTTCCTGATTAAGAATCCTTTCCCAGAATCACAGAATCACAGAATCACAGAATCTTCTAGGTTGGAAGGGACCTTAAAGATCATCTTGTCCAACCGTCAACCTAACTGACAGAAATAGACACCCACACAACAAACAAGAAGCATCACCATCACTAAACCATATCTCCCAGCACTACATCAACTCGTCTTTTGAACATCTCCAGGGATGGGGCCTCAACCACCTCCCTGGGCAGCCCATTCCAATGCCTGAGAACCCTTTCAGTGAAAAAATTTTTCCTAATATCCACCCTGAACCTACCCTACCCATCTTGCTGTAGGCCCCCTTTAGGTAATGGAAGGCTGCTCCCCAAAGCAATCTGGAAGGTCTCCCCAGAGCCTTCTTTTAGTCACCATTCATGTACCAGAAAGTACATGCTTATGAGAGATGACACAGGTGTGTTTGACCTCACCTTCTCAGGGTTGTGCTATAACACAAAGTTAATCCTGCAAGTTCTAGTCTTCCAAACAAAGGAAAACAAGATGGGGATGAAAACCTTCCTTTGGACAAATGGCAAAAGTGGCAGCCCCTAGACCGTTCTGTTCCTGTGCTACTAGGATATACTTGCAGCACAAGTTTCAGTGATGGGTTCAGTCTGTCAGACACATAACATTGCTGTAAACTGTTTTTATGTATTCTATGTACAGTCCACACATAAGTGCTTTGTCTGCAGATAGGTAGTTAATGTTTTCATTTGTTATATCCTTTTCGATGTCCACATCAGCAACTGAAAGAAAAGTTGCCACATAATTTTGGTTCTTGACACCTCTTTGTAGAAAGTGCCTTGGCTTTGAATTTTCAGTTGCTACCAAAATATAGCAATATCCTGAGTTACCTTATGCCAAAGAGCTCATTATTTTGTTGTTGTTGTTTTAGACATTGAGGAGAGATTTAACAGTGGAATAAGATGATCTATTTTTTTATGTTTAAGGCTGTCTCTGAAGTTGCTGTAAGTCAGAAGCATCTTCTGGCATTTTAGAAATGCCCAGCCCAAGAAACAGCATACAACACATTAAGGCCTTTTTTAACATTGCTGGAGGAAAAAAAAAACACTGCACCATGATGTGGAAGTCAAGAATGCATGCCCTGCCCCAGGGTAAGATAATGTGATAGGGCAAGAAGACAGCACAGGACTGAAGATGAGCAAACAGACATTCCCTGTCCATCTGTTTCTGGAAAACTTTACCTCTTCTAAGCAAATTGATTCAAGCCAGACTGAAGGCAAGAACTTGTATCTCAACATTTCCATATCAACAGTTTTTCTGGAAGAACTCAATGCACATGAAGGCTAGGTGGCTAGCTATATCTGTACTACTTTCTCTGGTACACGTCATTCTTTATTTTAAAATATGTTAATTTGGACATATTTTAAAATAAAATAAAAAGTGGTTCCCAATGAGAGGATGAGGGGCAACAGGCACAAGCTGGAACATAAGAGGTTCCACTCAAATATGAGGAGAAACTTCTTCACGGTGAGGGTGACAGAGCCCTGGAACAGGCTGCCCAGGGAGGGTGTGGAGTCCCCTTCCTTGGAGATTTTCAAGACCCGCCTGGATGCTCCTGAGTAACATGCTCTGACAAGCTCTAGGCAATCCTGCTTCAGCAGGGGAGTTGGACTAGATGATCTCTATGGTCCCTTCCAACTCTAAAAAAAGAACTTGTATCTCAACATTTCCATATCAACAGCTTTTCTGGAAGAACTCAATGCTCATAAAGGCTAGGTGGCTAGCTATATCTGTTCTACTTTCTCTGGTACACGCCATTCTTTATTTTAAAATATGTCAATTTTGACATATTTTAAAATAAAAAAAAAAGTGGTTCCCAGTGAGAGGACAAGGGGCAACGGGCACAAGTTGGAACATAAGAGGTTCCACTCAAATATGAGGAGAAACTTCTTCACGGTGAGGGTGACAGAGCCCTGGAACAGGCTGCCCAGGGAGGGTGTGGAGTCCCCTTCCTTGGAGATTTTCAAGACCCGCCTGGATGCTCCTGAGTAACATGCTCTGACAAGCTCTAGGCAATCCTGCTTCAGCAGGGGAGTTGGACTAGATGATCTCTATGGTCCCTTCCAACTCTAAAAATGCAGTGAAATTCAGTGAAAATAGTAAAAGGTAATGCATCTGTTAAATCAATTAGAATACATTCTCAGCCTCAGTTGCAAAGTGTGAATAACTACTTCTGTTAAGTATTAAAGGATCTTTTCTCTCCAAATACATCAAATATGCAATTTCCTAGCAAGTCAAGTTCTTTATACACATCTGTTATTTTATTAGGTATGCCAGCAATTCCATGAAATCCACCCTACTGCTCTTTGGTAATTTAAGTGTTTGATGCTATTGTGGGCTATGACCAAGGCTCAGCCTCAGTTTTGGCCCCAACAATATGCTAGACATTGCCACTCTGGCACTGAATGGCCAACAGCATCTTCAGCAGGTCCTGACTCACCACTATTTTTAGGATAGCAATTCAAGCCCTATCCAGTTAGGACGAAGTGTGCTATGTAGCTTACCTGTAATGGCTCAGGAAATACTTTGCAAACTATTCAGTTATTCATGTCACAGATATAATAACCCACAGTCCACCTGTAGAGAATGAGGAAGCCGGGGATGCTTTGTTCTGTAGGAGTTGGGCAGATGTTCTTGCATTGGTGGGAAGGCAGCCGTGGGAACAGTAAGACAATAATGTCCTTATATGGTAATGTATGTGTGTTGTGAAATGTAGCAAAGCAGATAACACGGTAATGAAGCAGATAGCAAGGATTACGCCTAGGCACATGGCCCGTGCCCTTTGTCGCCACATCCACCTTTCCACTTGAGTTAGAGTTCGAATGCCAGTAAAGGGACTCAGATCTCCTTCTCATGTCACAGGGAGGAGACAGAAGCAATCCACTACTTTTCTTAGGTAAATGCGATTATTTAATTGGTCTGTCAGCCAACCGCATTAATGGGCTACTAACACATAGACAGCAGCACTTGGTGAGAGGGAACCTCAGTCCAAACATAGGGAGATTTTTTGTGCTGCAATTCGCATTTTCAGCAGCCCTGTAACTACTTTCGATCATAAGTCCTGAAAATTATTTCTAGTGTAGTACAACAGAAATAACTATAGGCCAGTCAGTCTCACCTCTGTGCCTGACAAGTTTATGGAGAAGGTCTCCTGGAATCTCTGCTAAGGCACATGGAAAATAAGGAGGTGATTGGAAACAGCCAACAAGGCTTCATCAAGGGCAAATCATGCCTAACAAATTTGGTGGCCTTTTATGATACTGCCACATGCTTGGTGGACAAGGGCAGAGCAACAGATGTTGTCTACCTGGACTTATGCAAAGCGTTCGACATTGTCCCACATGACATCCTGGTCTCAAAATTAGAAATTAATGGATTTGATGGATGGACCAGTCAGTGGATAAGGAGCTAGCTGGCTGGCTGGCTGCACCCAAAGGGTTGTGGTCAATGGTTCAATGTCCAATTGGCAGCCAGTGACAAGTGGTGTTCCTCAGCGGTCCATGCTGGGACCGGTGCTGTTCAACATCTTTGTTGGAGACATGGACAGTGGGATAGAGTGCACCCTCAGCAAGTTTGCCAATGACACCAAACTCGGTGGTGCGGCGAGTGAGGGAAGGGATGCCAGAGGAATCTGGAGAGGTGGGCTCGTGCAAATCGCATGAAGTTTAACCAAGCCAAGTGCAGGATCCTGCACCTGGGACATGGCAACCCCAGGCACAAATACAGGTTGGGCTCAGAATGGCTAGAGAGCAGCCCTGAGGAGAAGAACTTCGGGGTGTTGGTGGATAAGAAGCTCAACATGAGCCAGCAATGTGCACTGGCAGCCCAAAAAGCCAACCGCATCAAGAGAAGTGTGGCCAGCAGGTCATGGGAGGTGATTCTGCCCCTCTACTCTGCTGTGGTGAGGCCCCACCTGGAATACTGTGTCCAGCTTTGGAGTCCTCAACACAGGAAGGACATGGATCTGCTGGAACGGGTCCAGCAGAGGGCCACAAAGATGCTCAGAGGGATGGAGCACCTCTGCTGTGAGGACAGGCTGAGAGAGCTGGGATTGTTCAGCCTGGAGAAGAGAAGGCTTTGGGGAGACATTATAGCGGCCTTTCAATATCTGAAGGGAGCCGACGTGAGGGATGGAGAGGGACTCTTTGTCAGGAAGTGCAGTGACAGGACAAGGGGGAATGGTTTTATACTGGAAGAGGGGAGATTTAGATTAGATACTAGAAAGTAATTCTTTACAGTGAGGGTGGTGAGACACTGGAACAGGCTGCCCAGAGAAGCTGTGGCTGCCCCATCCCTGGAGGTGTTCAAGGCCAGGTTGGATGGGGCTTTGGGCAACCTGGTCTAGTGGGAGGTGTCCCTGTCCATGGCAGGGGGGTTGGAACTAGGTGATCTTTAAGGTCCCTTCCAACCCAAACCATTCTATGATGCTATGATTCTACAACAGGCCTCCAATTCACTGTCTCAGGGGAGGAAGGAATTCCTATTTATTAGGAGTTGGAGGTCTTACATTGACATAACCATTGTACTACTTTATTTGTCTAACAGCTATCTAACTGAAAGCAAAGACAGCAATAATATTCTGAAACAAACTTCAAAAGAGAATCATGCATCAAATCCACTTGCTTCTAGCAATAGTTGTTCCGCGGGATTAATCCAGTAAGTGCTAAGACCATAGCTCTGTAGGAACAAGGACTTATGCCCTTGAAGTCCCTCAGGCATGAAATGACTATTCTTATGTGATCCAGCATGGCCCCTTGAGCCATCTAGGTGGAAGACAGACAGGAAGAGAGCAAACTGGTGGAAAAATTCAACATTGCTCCCAAGGGCATTTACCATGGGATCTGAAGTCACTTCAGTGTCCAGAATCAGTTTGCTGCTTCACTGGCTTCTGTGTGTACTATGAATCTGATGCCAGTCCTTCCTCAGTATACTGATGTTATGGTTTGAGAAAAACCATCACAATCTATTGTCCTTGAGACAGTTATTCTATCACCTGGTGACCCCTCCACATCTGGAAAGGAGAATCAGGGAACACAAGGAAACACAAGGGTTGAAATATAAATAGATTTAATAGACGAAGACTAAATAATTAACAATAATACTAAAGAACCAGTATTAATCCTGACACTGATGTAAGATATACAAGAATTACACTCAGTCAATTCTATCAACAGGAAGCTCTGCACTCCCAGGAGTGGACAGCAAATGTTGGATACTGTAAGAGCAAAGGCCTCAGGGCTCCAGCACCGGGGCAAGGAGTTGTCTGGACCTGCTGCCATCAAAGGAGAGAGAGCTATGCAGCAAACTTTTCTAATTTATATTGAATGTGACGTTCATGGTATGAAATAATCCTGTTGGCCAGCCTGGGTCAAATGTCCAGGCCTTGCTCCTCCTTGTCCCTGCACCCGGCAAAGCTCGAAAACACTAACCTTGAATCCCACAGAGCCTGGCTGGCTATAAAGTAAATATTTTCATAAATTCAGACACTAGAGTCTTCTAGAAGTGCAATTTTCCCCAGTATTAGAAGAAAAGTTAGTCCTGTGTCTCTCAACCCAGGACAACTGAGGACTCTCCACCTCCAAAACCTTGAGGCAAAAGGGCTGCTCATCTAGACAATCACAGTGGAGAAAAAAGAATGTTTTCTCATCATATATTAACACTTGCCTAAAAAAGCTCAAAAGTTCCGCCAGGAAAAGGTGGACAAATATAAATCTGCTAAGTATTAAGTATGCTATGGAACCTAGGTGCTATTAATTACCTCTTTGAAAGTGTGGGATGGAAAGAGTACATGTTCATCATAAAACCAGTAATTGAATCAGAATGTGAAGCAGCCAGTGACTTCTCATGAAGAGCAAAATGCATTTCTTTCTTATGGTTAACACTTAACCTACAACTTGTTTGGGTGGGTTATCTGAGCAGTCTTGTTAACGAGCAAAACTAAACCCTACCTAAAAGAATGCCTTACATTTGATCAGAACAAGCTGAGCATGATAGGAGATAATTTACCTGAAGTTTTCCTCATAACTGTCTCAGTCTAACACTTTTGTCTTGTTTTATCTCTCATTTTCACTTTTTTTTTTGTTCTTTTGGTTTGTTTCCTTATTTTCACACACATAAGTACTTTCCGTTGATGCATTTATTACAGAGAAGTGTCAATAGTAAAAACAGTTACATGAGTGGAGTGTATTTTCTGGATCCATTTTGGATGAAACATGTTCAGTGTTTCTATGTTGCCCTCCAAGACTGAAATTGATATGAAATGATACAGGTGATGATACAGGCAAAATTTAAGGTATAATAGGCAACCTTCAGAGGTCTCTACCTTACAGCATCACAGCTCCTGGAAAAACCAATTATCGTTATGTCAGGCAAATTTGAACTTTGTTTTATACCAGCACCTCAGTTCATATTTAACTGAGGGTGGGAACTTGCTCCTTGAGTTGGTTATAAACACACAAAAGAGTTACTGTTTGTAAGTTTTCTAACTAGTCATAAAACAGAGGTATGATTTGCCATGTGTTTCCATGACTGAAAGCCCATTCAAAAGAACTGAGTTAAAAAGCAGTACTAGTAAGAAAGAAGAATCCTAGACATAAGTACCAGGCATTTGGGTGGAGAACTGACAAAAGGAGTAATTATTTGAAAGGAGACGAAAACAAGAAGAACGATAGCTCTAGACTTTGTATGAGCACGTGGAAAAATAGCCTGATCCTATAAAATGCGTACTGTTTCACTTAGATGCTGCATACATAGCAAGAACATAGTAAAACACTCTGCCTACCTGGGACAAAAACCAGTCTATACAAACACCCTCATATTTCATGAGATACAAAAAGTCAAAGGGTCTTGTAGTCATCTGTAAGGAATGCGTTAGCACCACACAATATAGTCTCAGGTTAAATAGCAAAGTATAAATGAATGAGGATATGATGTGTTAAAAAGAAGTGGCCTTGTTGCCTTGTATCAGGAGGAATATTTTCATTACTAAGATCAGAACTGAAGTAAGACAGAAGACCCAAAGCTGCCTCTATTGCTTTCTGCTGTTTTAGGCTGTCCAGGACAATTCTGTAGAAAATGGGAGAACACAGACACTTCTGGGATGGAGGGAGAAAACACTGCTTTCCTAAGCTTTACTCTAATTTAGGACATAAACCAGCCCTGACAGGAAAAAGGAGATAGACCTTAAATTATTTGAATCTACCATCAGCTTAGTTAGCAGGTAAGTAATTAGCTCTTGAACTTCAGTCACTGTCAGTACATAAATACAGCATTTTTTGTAAAAACATTGCTATAAGCTGTTCAGGGTTTTTGGGGGTTTTTTGTACATACAGAGTGAAAATACAGTTGTCACAGTTTAAGTTCTTCTCCCAATAACAACATTAAAATACAGCAGCAAGAAAATACAAAAAGCTCATCATAGCAAACTCATCATTTTTTGAAGCAGCTGAAATCAAAATTAGCTCCACTCCATTGATTAAAAAAATCGCTTAACAGTGATTTACCAAAAGAAGTGTTCTGAAATTTAAATTAGTTTGAGTTTTTTGTAGCAGACTGCCATAATAATTTTCCAAAGTAATAAAATCAGTTATCAAAATTAATGGTACATAAAAATTCATTTTATGATTTTACTTACATTACCTTGCTTCTCTCCATTATCTGTTTTCAAACCAAGACCCATAAATTTATAACATCTTTTTACACCATGCAGTGACCCTTCTTGCAGCCAAAAGGACAACATAGACCAGTACAATCCTTCTAAATTGCCTTGTTGATTGCTTAGAACAAAATCACAAGGTAATGCAGAAAAGGCGCTGGGACAACAGTTGTAGCTATGAGACAACTGAGAGACTGAAAGGGTGGCCAATGTCAAATACAGCAAGGACTTTTAATGCCATAAAATAATGAAGTGCAGAATTAATTCCTGGATTTCACAGTGCTTTCAAATAGAATGAAAAAAACAGATGGTACTTCTATGATATCAGTGACTATGTATCTAGCACAAGAATCACCTTCCAGGTTACTCCTGAAGTTTTTCTCCATCGAGACACAGTTACGGCTTTTCTAGCTCTGTAGAGAGTTTCCTTTCTAAAAAGTCCATATGGGGGAATAGTCCATTTCTTTGACAGTTTTTTTTTGTGTGTGTGTTTGTGAAACAAATATTACAAAGGTAATCTTGCATTTATAAGGTGAAACATTAGGGCACAGCAGTTAATGAATAAAGCTACTGCTGAAGAGAAATTGAAAAAGTGCTTTCAGCCCATTTCATCTGGTGAAAGGGACCAGATAATTCACAGAGACGCAGTGAGAATGTGCTGACCTAAAGTTACATACCATTATAATTATAGTGCTGCTAATGCAGAACAACTCAAGGACCCCACATGCTAGCTTCAAGTAGCTGTCATTTGAGATCATTGCTTGCTCCACCAAGCAAGACAAGGTAGGAGATCCTATACGTAGGAATAGTTACCTTACTGGCAAGAACACAACCCCGAAACACCTAAGCAGAGTCAGTGACGGTAAAAGGTACTGACCATCAGAAAAATCCAAGGTCAAAAGGTAGGTCTGAGAATAACTCAGAAAGAACAGTGAGCAAGCCATGCTCACTAGAGAGTAAGAGCAGGCATAAGGAGCGGGTTAGGGTTAGGGTTAGGGTTAGGGTTAGGGTTAGGGTTAGGGTTAGGGTTAGGGTTAGGGTTAGGATTAGGATTAGGGTTAGGGTACCTACAACAAAGCTCAGACCAGGCTTAGAGGCCAGGAATTGTATTTAAATGGAGTTCACAGGTCCAGGGAATGAGAGCATGTGTGGAAGTCCCAGGTGAGGTTCTTTAGGGTAGTTAGAGCTTGTTGGTGTACTCAGGTCCTAGCAAAAATTTATTCTTCATTCTTTGTGTGCAAGGGCTGTAGTCTGTCTTCTTAGTGTGGAGACAGACTTTGTGAAGATGGAATATGTAAGAGCTATTTTCCATGAAGAAATAACAGAAAGTATCTCTATTCATGAGCTCTCTACTGTGTAACGGGTTCCTCAGAGCAGCAGCTCCCTCCAAAACCGAGCTGATGAGGTGCGAATTGCACAGCTCTGAGAAGTAAGTCTGAAAGAAGGAGCAAGAGTGAGAGAGAGCAAGAACACATTTCAAGAGAGGATGCCAAATAAGAGACTTATGGTTGTGAACAAAGCAGTTATCTTCCAGTACTTGACTTCTATCCTCAAAGAAACAGGAGCAGATAAATGATGCTACATTTGAAATGTAACATGCCTTCTGCTGCTAACAGGCAAAATATCTAAAGAATCAGACTTCATCTTGTTATCTCAGTGAAATAAGCATTTGCTGTAAATAGCACCTGTAATTCTTTTATTGATAAGTAGTCTGACATTTATATTCTTGCAGATCTGGCTTTAGCTGTTTTAAGTGATCAAAATTATCAGAAAGTTATGAGTGCAGAAAAGAGGAATCTTAAAGATCTCTTAAGCTGGACAACAAGCATCATTGAGTAACAATAGGTTCCAGGCAGTATTTTCAATGCTGCAGAGCTGGGAATAGTAAACTCCAAGAGGCTTTCATTTCTTGTTCATTATCTCAGTGTTCTTCCCATAAGAAAAGTAAGGGTAAGAAACGTATCTTAATCTCTCAGAGGAGAGCTTCAAGTGTGGGGGCAGAGCAGACATGCTTTTTGCAATGTTGACACAGCAGAGGCAGCCAGAAAAGTCAGCTTGACAGTTTATACTGAAGGTCAAGTTAATTATAAGGTCAGATTTCAAATGCACCTTGAAAAAGTAGCATTTTTTTAATACAATACAAGTAATAATTAGAAAACCTTAGGCATATATTCCTTTTTAAGATCAGATGGCATATTACTGTAGGTACAATAAACTTTTAGCTGTAAAAAGGTCACAGTGAATCTCAATTCCCTACACCTGGCAGTATATTTTAGAGGATAACCTGTACATTTCTTACCTTTTGTAGATGTTGAGAATGACTGACTCTAAACTGCGTGTGCCTAGTAGGTGGTAGACTACTTCCTATGTGATTTATATTCAAATATGTGAAATAAATTCACTAAGGTAAAATAAATTGCACTCAGCCATTCCAGAACAGTGGGACTGTAAACGTTTGATCAGAGCACCGAACACACATATACAGCAACTAAAAGGTGGGATTCTTATCCACCCTAACTCCTTACACCTTCCCTCCACTACAAACACTTTTAAAAATCTGTTGCAACTGACCTAGATTTTTTGGCAAGCTTGACAGGTTTTGTTTAAAATTCAGAACAAGCTGAGACTGATGTCATTCTGTTAGATGCTGACATTTCACTACAACCATTTCTGCGTAAAAACTACAGTATAACTACAGGGCTATGGCTGTAGATATGGGAGATGGGAGACACTTAATAAATCAGGCTGGGAAGCTCTGTGATAAGGAAAATAATGTTTTTCTGTGAAAGACGGCCAAAGAATTGGTCTGGATGAGATGGTAAGCAGATAGGGACTCTGCAGTTCTGGCTACTTGGGACTGCCTTGGGCAAGCAGGAATTTACACTGTATCTTAAATGATCTCATAAAGGACTCACTCAGTTTGGCTGGAGTTAAGGTACAGTAGATCAAAGTCTACTCATATTTCTGACCTAGTTCCGGTTCCAATCAGAATATTTTTGAATGCTTCCAAGCCCTTAATGTGCTCACATTTTGAACTAATGCAGAGCAGAAAAATACCATATATCATGCTGGAAAAACACACATATTGCATGGGTATTTCTATTCATTTTCTAAAATATTTCTCCTTCCTTTTCCCTATGAAGGCTTAATGGTTTCACAATGAATACTTGTCCATTCATGTGCAGATTTAGTATGCAGATAAAATATGACAGCATTTTCCACAAAGAGATTGTATTTTGTGCTGGTGACATTTTTTTCTTCCTGGGACATTAGATAATTTTAAAGATAGAATGGATAGATTTAATGTGGAAACTTCCGTTTTAGAGGGGAAATATAGCTGCCTTTTTTAAAGCAAAGGGAAAATATTACAATAACAAAGAAAATAATTAATAATACTTAGCATTTATAAACTGGCTTTCCTCCATGTCTTTCAAAAGCATTTTGCAAACATACTAGCTAGGAGTGAATCTCTACCCCTAAAAGGGGAATCTGCATTTTCCGTAGGAGAGGGAAAACCAGTACCAATAAGACCATGTATTTTGGGACAAATGTGAGAGATGGAAGTACACAGAAGATCTGAAAAGGTGTTAGCTCAAGCACCTGAGAGCTGGGCAGTGCCAAAGAATGAACATCTGCAACAAGATTTGAATTGTTGATGGTGACATGATGGTAGAGCAGACAGATGAAAAGTGATCATGCATACATGTTATACATGTTCTGGCTCCTACCTCCTTCTTGTCATATTTTATTGGTCTTGCATGAATATTATCTTCCAATAAATAAGTTAATTGCCAAAGGAATTTAAATAAGAGGAATTTTAAGGTCAAGCAATAGTAGACCTAAGGGTGGAGGTGTCACTAATTGTGGCAGCCATTACAGTTGAGTGGGTCACGGCCGGATGTCCATGTTGCCAGAGGGAAACTGGATTGGTAAAAGAATCCTTAGGGGCAAATGCAAGTGTGAACTCACAGGGACTGGAGGTGCAGGACTGGCATCTCCATTCCCTCCCTTGCTGGAAGGGCATTTGATAGCCCAAAGGGGCACAAAGAGAGAAGGAAGAAGGAGAGAGTAGCTACACAAATTGCATACACAATGGCATTTGCATTCCTCCAGCCTTTTGGGATTTGACCTAGATGATCTGATGTATTTAGATATATTTGCATCATCTTGGGACAGGAAAAATAATTTCCTGACATCACCCTCTATTGCTACCAATAGGGAGGTGGGAAGGCTGAAGTTTGGTTGGTTTGATTTTTGGTTTGTCATCTCTAGTTTGCATATATTAATAATTTATTTACAGTAAATAAGGGAACACATAATAATATGGCCGTGCTCTTATGACCACCAGCTTTCATAATTGCTTAAAATTTCAAGATCTGCCAGCTTGGATGCTACATGGAATTCATTCAAATTTCTGTGCTCCCCCTACTCTAAGCAAAGCTTGCAAATCAGGTACCTAATACACATGGGGAAAAATGTGGGATGAACGGCTTGTTTGACATACAATTGTAAAATGGCCATGCTCATATAATCATAGAATACCAGGTTGGAGGTGACCTCAAGGATCATCTGGACCAACCTTATTATTATGGTCTGAAGTTGCAGCAGGAGAGGTTTAGACTAGATATTAGGAAGAATTACTTTGCTGAGAGGGTGGTCAGGCACTGGAACAGCCTGCCCAGGGAGGTGGTGGAGTCACCATCCCTGGAGGTGTTTAAGAAATGTGTAGATGTGGCTCTTTAGGGCATGCTCTAGTGCCCAAGATTATTGGTTTGTGGGTGGGTGTGATGTGGTGGGGTGTTGTGGTTTTTGGTATTTGGTTGGCTGGATTTTTTTGGTTTTTTAAGATTGGACTTGATGAACTCAGAGGTCCCTTCCAACCATGGTGATTGTGTGATTGTGTGATTATTCCAATGGCTGCTTTTTCCAATTGTGAAAAATTTTCCTTTTGTGCCCAATCGGAATCTCCCTGGTAACTTGTAGTACACTGCTCACATATATTGAGCTTGCTGTCCACCACGACCCCCAGGTGGATCTCAACCTGTGCTGCATTCCTGGATTGTTTTCCCAGGTGCAAGGCCTTACACTTGTCCTGGTTGAACTTCATAATGTTCTTGTTAGCCCACTCTTTCAGCCTATCCAGGTCTTTCTGCAGTTCTAACCTTGCACTAGTCCACTACCTGGCTCAATCTGTTATCATCAGCAAACACTTCATCCCACCATCCAGATCACTTATGAAGATATTAAACAGTGTTGGGCCCAATATTGATCCTGAGGGGACCCCCACTTGTGACACATTGCCAGTTTGAAAAGGAGCTATTTACCACCACCCTCTGGGTGCGACCTGTCAGCCAGTCCCCCACCCATAGCACAGACCACTTGTCTAGACCATAAACAGTTTCTCTTGGAGGAGGCTGTGGGGAGCTGTATTGAAAGCCTTGGATTGATCCAGGTAGACAATGTCCACCGTTCACCCCATATCAACTAAGCAGGCTACTTTCTCATAGAAGATGATCATGTTTGTCAAGCACGATTTGCCCTTGGTGAATCCGTGCTGGTTTTCCCAATCATGTGCATCAATTGACTTGTGATAGTCGCCAGGAGGATTTGTTCCATAACTTTCCAAGGGACTGAAGTAAGACTGATGGGTTTATGATTTTCTGGGGCCTCCCATAAGCACTTCTTATAGACAGGGGTGACATTAGCCTTCTTCCAGTTTTCACGGTGATCCCCGACCACCATGACTTCTCAAAGACTATGAAGAATGGCCTCACAATGACATAATCTCTTAACATCCTTGAGAGGGTAACGTTGGGCCCATTGATTGTAGGGGTCAAGGTCCTGTAATAGTATGCATATCAATTCTTCCCTCACTGACATTGTCTGTGTTTGCATCAAACCGGATTTCTTTACCAAGGTCTGGGGACCCAACAGTGCTGGTAAAGACAGAGGTGAAGAAAGTGTTCACCTCTGTCTTTCAACACTGTTAATGATTAATTCACCCCTCTTGTTTTACAGTAGGCCAACGTTTTCCTTCAGTTTTCACTTGCTGTTTATATACCTGAAGAACCCTTTCTTTCTAGTATTTGACATCTCTGGCTGTCGTGGTTTGTGGCTGTTGTGTCAGCAACAAAGGCACGACAACAAAGACCCACACTTCGCCCTCTCTGACCGGACGCCCTCCCACCTCTCCCCCCGCCTCCCCTGGCTGTGAGGGGAGAATGGGAAGAAAAAGGCAAAACTCGTGGGTTGAGACAAAGGCAGTTTCACAGAACAGCAAAAGGAACAAGAACACACCACCACTAACACTGAGAGAAGAATATACAACCATGATTATCATTACTGTCCGCTCGCCGACCGGACCCAGGACACCCCAGCCTGCTCCGCTCCCCCGCAGTGACTGCCTAAGCCTCCCCTGGCATATCCCAGGTACCCCTGGGCATGTCTGCCATGGGATGGCATGACTGTATCCCTGTTGGAGCTTGGGGAGAATGAACCCAATCCCCACCGGAACCAGGACACCGGCCAATTTCAATTCAAGTTGAGCTTTTGTTTTTCTAACAGCATCTCTGCAAGCCCTGGCAATGCCTTTGAAGTTCACAAAGGGTGTTCTTCTGCTTTTCCATCTCATTTCTCTTTTGGTATTGAGCAGACTCAGAAGATCACAGTTAAGTCAAAAGGGTCTCTTGCTCTGCCTTCTTTCCTTACCATTAAAGGGGATGAACCGTTTTTGTGCTTCCAGGAGAGCATTTTTGAAAAACTGTCAGCACAAACTAACTCCTTTATCCTCCATGGAAGCTTTCTATGGAGTCCCTCCCCACTGAGCTGTGAGCAAGGTGAAGTTTCCTCTTCTAAAATCTAAACCCATTGTTTTAATACCAACCTTCAGTGTGGTCAGCAGGATCTCAAACCCGACAGTTTTGTGATCACTGCAGCCAAGGCTATCACTAATCAAGATACTGCAAAGCAGATTTTCTTAGTTTGTGGGTACCAAGTTAGCAATGCCTCATTCCTGTCTGGCACATCAAAGATTTGTATGAGGAAGCAGTCCTCTACACATTCTAAGAACTTGATGGATGACACCCATAAAGCCCTCCAGCGGAGGGCCACGAAGATGATCAGAGGGATGGAGTACCTCCTCCATGAAGAGCTGAGATTGTTCAGCCTGGAGAAGAGAAGGCTCCACGGAGACCTCATAGCAGCCTACCAATATCTGAAGGGTTCTTACAGGAGAGCTGGAGAGGGACTCTTTGCCAGGAAGTGTACTGACAGGACAAGGGGTGACAGTTTTAAATTGGAAGAGGGGAGATTTAGATTAGATATTAGGAAGAAATTTTTTACTGTGAAGGGGGTGAAGCATTGGAACAAGTTGCCTAGGGACATTGTTGAGACCCGATCCCTGGAAGTGTTTAAGGCCAGGCTGGATGGGGCTTTGAGCAACCTGATCTAGTGGGAGGTGTCCCTGCCCATGGCAGGGGGGTTGGAACTGGATGATCTTTAAGGGCCGTTCAACTCTAACAATTCTATGATTCTATGACATATGAGCTGCTGTATTGTTCTTCCAATAAATGTCTGGGTAGCTGAAGTCACCCTTAAGAACCAGGTTCTGTTAATCTGAAGCTTGCTTCAGTGACACAAATATTGCTTCAGTGGCCTTATCATCTTGTTTTGGAAGTTGATACCAGATGCCTACTGTAAGATCCCCCTGGAAATGACCCCTCTGATCTTGACCTAGAGGCATTCAGCAGGACTTTCACAGTAAGCGTAGTTGACTTCTCTACATTCAAGGTTCTCCTTAACACAGAGCACAGCTCCTCTTCCTTTTCTTCCCTACCTGTCTTTACGAAATAACCTATAGCCATCCATCCTGATCCTCCAGTCATGTGAGTTGTCCCACCATGGTTCAGTTATTCCTATGCTAGCATAGCTTTCCGACTGGGTGTGGAGCTCTAGCTCCTCCTGTTTGTTCCCCAGGCTGCATGCATGTATACATACACTTGAGATGGTTGCTTTTCTCGTTCACATCTTGGGACGTAAAAAATCGCTGCTCGGTTTTGCCTGGCTTATTACCGAGTTGGTTGCAATGGCACGAGTGTTGTCATTTTGGAACCTGCCTCCCATGTCCTTTAGTTGCCCACCTCACCAAGTTGGCCAGCCTGCTGCCAAAGATTCCCTTTTCTCCTCTAGACAGGTGGACCCATTTCATCCTTATTTTGTTGATGAACAGAGTCCAAGGCAGCTTAACACGTCATGCATGTTCTGTACGTCTGTCAAACTTTTCCTTAATCTAAAATTTTGCCTCCATTAGTAAGTTACTGATCTTGGGGAGCTGATTCTTTTCCCACCACTAAGTATTTGTAGTTAATTCTTTAATTAGTATTAATCCTTGAATTAGAAATAATTTTCAATACTTCTAATAGTGGGGTTTTTTACCTTTTTTACCCAAAGGCATTTGAATTCTCTGTCACTCATCGGAGTATTTCCAAAAGCAGTGATGTCTGGCCAAATATCTTGAAAAGGGCAGGAGGGGATTAAAAAGAAAATCAAATCAGAAACTGGGTTGAATGGCCACTGGGATTTAGAGAAGCTTGGAGTGGGTTTAACTGCTGTTTGGACTTTTAGACCAAGGCCATCTTTGGCACCATGTTTCTGTGCCAGGTATTGCCTCAATGCGTTTCTCTAGCCTGCACGCTTCTACTCCAGTTCCCTACCTTCTTCAAGTCAGAAGTTCTTGGCCACTAGTAGTGCCTCTACGTCCCATTGTGAACTGGTACATCTCCTAGATCCTTAGCTTCTACATCTGAGCTTGTTCTTGACTCAAGTAGTAGTTTCCACTTATGGCTCTACCATATGCAGAGACGGACAAGATGGGTGACTAAAGGATGCAGTGACTGCTCCTTTCTCTGGAGGAAAAGTTCAAACATAGATTCCCAGATTGATGCTGCACTTTACCAGAACTTCCGCAATAGTCCTCTGTAAGAAGAGGATAAAAAACTTGGGTTGATCTGGCTTGTATTCTAGTGCCTTAATGCACCTATGCTAGATGCACATTCATCTGAAAATGAATAAATGCTGCAGACAGACTTGAATACCAATTAATCTTTCATAGATATCTTGCTTGGTCTTCACAATTATAATCTGCTTAAAGGAATAAGCACCTTAAACAGGAAGCTGGAATATCCATGTGAACATGTCAGTGATCTCGGTATTAAATTGGATGCAAAGTTAACTTGCATATACCAAAGGCAGAGCTATTTTCATGAAAATTACAAGGCCTTCATTTCTTTGCATATTTGACTTGTCTGCCAAATTTGTTGGAGGTTAAACAATGCATGCAAAGATTATTATGATGCCTTGAAGAAGAGAATGACAAATACAGCATGGACACCAGACTAGAAGTTATGTTGCTCATTCTGCATCTGTAAGCATCCATGTTCTAGTAGTAACCAGGAAAGAGCCCAGAAGGGCACAGAAATGGCCCGTGTTCATGGAAATGCCTACAAAATATCTTTCTGTTCTGTGTGAACGTCATTGAAAATATTTAATTGATGATATTTGTCTGGAAATGAAAACTATTTTTCCTATCTTGCTTGTAATTATATGTCCTTATTATGGTGGAATTACAATGTGCCTAAATACAGTTCTGTTACTGAGACAAAATGTATTTTCTCCTATTGACTTTCTGAACATTCAGTACTTTATGGTTTAGCTACTAGTTTTTTCCCATTTAGCGAAGAGTTCAATTAGCAGGCCAATGAGAACAGAGCTAATGGATAACAGTACAACCACACCTATTATAATTATGAGGATGGGGTTCCATGCTAGAGAGCAGAACTACAGTTCAACTGATCTCATTTATTAGGGCAACAGTTGTCTGCAGCTTTGATGAGATTAACTACCAGTAGGGGCTTTACTTAATTTTAAAGAACCATGTGATGAATTCCTAATCCATCACACAGATAGTTTTCTACTAGCAATAAGTAGGGTAATTATTGAAATCTTATTCTTTTTCTGACCTATGTGATGGGACAGAATGAAGTGTGGCTGCCTAAAAATCCTGGAAAATTTGAAATTGTGTTCATATGTATCATACTAGATGGCCAGAAAGTAAATATGCTGGCAGAACAAGGTTAGTAAATGGCTGACGTCAGCATATACTGATGTCACGTAATTTGTAAAAGTATATGACACTTAGTTCTGGTCAACAGAACTATGGTGCATCCATAGGAAAAGAATGTGAAAGGGAGAAGTTAAACTGAAAAATCTACTTCAAGAGCTGTCCTCAGCTGCTCAGGAAGCCATGTTTTCTGAGTACCCACTGAAAAACATTTCCGATTGTTGAATATTTGCTATGAGCAGCCAGACAGGTCAGGCTGGACTGTCCATGAAGTCAAACTAGAATTTCAAATAGAAACAGGAGTAACGAGTACAGACATGCCATGAAAAATCATGGGAAAAGGACGTTTTGAAAATCCTAGGCTTAGTTTCGTTACCAAAGAAGCCCAACACTGCAACTGAAATTTCTCGCAGCATTCCCCTGGACAAACTGGCTGCCCATGCTTGGATGGGAGTACTTTTTGCTGGGTAAAAAACTGGCTGGCTGGCCGGGACAGAGAGTGGTAGTGAATGGAGTTAAATCTAGTTAAGGGTCACGAGTGGTTTCCCCCCAGGGATCAGTAGTGGGGCCAGTTGTCTTTAATAACTTCATCAAAGTTGAACACTTCGAGGGGTGGGGCATCCACAACATCCCTAGGCAATATGTTCCAGGGTCTCACCATCCTCACAGCAAAGAATTTTATTGTGATATCAATTCTAAATCTATTCTCCTTCAGATTAATGCCGTTACTTCTCATCCTATCACTATATTTCCTGCTAAAAAGTCCCTCCCCATCTTTTCTGTGGCACACTTTTACGTGTTGGAATTTGCCTGTAAGGTCTCCCCAGAGCCTTCTCTTCTTCAGGTGGAACAACCTCTGCTCTTTCAGCCTGTCTTCATGGGAGAGGTGATCCAGCCTGCTGACCACCTTTATGGCCCTCCTCTGGACTCAATCAAGTAGGTCTATATCCTTCTTATGCTGAGGGACCCAGACCTGAACGCAGTACTCCAGGTGGGATCTCATGAGAGGGGCAGAATCCCTAGGCAATATGTTCCAGGGTCTCACCATCCTCACAGCAAAGAATTTTATTGTGATATCAATTCTAAATCTATTCTCCTTCAGATTAATGCCGTTACTTCTCATCCTATCACTATATTTCCTGCTAAAAAGTCCCTCCCCATCTTTTCTGTGGCACACTTTTACGTGTTGGAATTTGCCTGTAAGGTCTCCCCAGAGCCTTCTCTTCTTCAGGTGGAACAACCTCTGCTCTTTCAGCCTGTCTTCATGGGAGAGGTGATCCAGCCTGCTGACCACCTTTATGGCCCTCCTCTGGACTCAATCAAGTAGGTCTATATCCTTCTTATGCTGAGGGACCCAGACCTGAACGCAGTACTCCAGGTGGGATCTCATGAGAGGGGCAGAATCACCTCCTTCAACCTGCTGGTCATGCTTGTTTGCATGGATGTGGCTGGCTTTCTGGGATGTGAGTGCTTATTGCTGGCTCATGTGTGCTTGTCATCCACCAACACTCCCAATTCTCCTCAGGACTGCTCTAATCCATTCTCCACCAAGTCTGTATTTGTGCTTGGGATTGCCCCAGTCCACATGCAGCACCTTGTGCGTGGCCTGGTCGAATTTCATGAGGTTTGCATGGGTCCAGCACTCAATCCTGTCCAGGTCCCTCTGGACAGTATTAGTATTCCTTCTGTAGAGCATGTTGACTGCTTCACACAGCTTGGTGTCATCAGCAAACTTGCTGAGGATACTACATTCAATTGCACTGTCCATGTCACTGAACCGACCTTTAAGCCTGTCAATAATGCTACCTATGCCTTAAGAGCATTTCAGGTCTTTATTCTTTCAGATCTTTAGCACATATTAAACAGTCTGAATGATGGAGGAACAAAAGGTGTTTTCCACAGATCTCCTAAAATGGAGTATTTTCTTGTGAACTGCTACCTTTCTTTGTGTAACTTGAAAGATCTGCAGAGAAGATGCTTGTTAGATACATGGAGAATGTATCACACTCCAAAATATCAATCCAAACAACCTTTATTACTCAGAAATTCACATGTAAGAAACCATTCCAAAAAAAAATAGAAAAAAAAAGAAAGAAAAGGAATGTCTCTAACATACAATAAACCTGCAAGCAGGTCTCAGATTGGTCCTGTACAGCAGAACTAAATTGTAAAGAAAATAAAAAAGACATCTAGACATCAAAATCAAAATACTGACAGTCAAATAGGCTAATTATTGAGTAAATTGCTTAGTATGGAACAACCTCTGCTCTTTCAGCCTGTCTTCATGGGAGAGGTGATCCAGCCTGCTGACCACCTTTATGGCCCTCCTCTGGACTCAATCAAGTAGGTCTATATCCTTCTTATGCTGAGGGACCCAGACCTGAACGCAGTACTCCAGGTGGGATCTCATGAGAGGGGCAGAATCACCTCCTTCAACCTGCTGGTCATGCTTGTTTGCATGGATGTGGCTGGCTTTCTGGGATGTGAGTGCTTATTGCTGGCTCATGTGTGCTTGTCATCCACCAACACTCCCAATTCTCCTCAGGACTGCTCTAATCCATTCTCCACCAAGTCTGTATTTGTGCTTGGGATTGCCCCAGTCCACATGCAGCACCTTGTGCGTGGCCTGGTCGAATTTCATGAGGTTTGCATGGGTCCAGCACTCAATCCTGTCCAGGTCCCTCTGGACAGTATTAGTATTCCTTCTGTAGAGCATGTTGACTGCTTCACACAGCTTGGTGTCATCAGCAAACTTGCTGAGGATACTACATTCAATTGCACTGTCCATGTCACTGAACCGACCTTTAAGCCTGTCAATAATGCTACCTATGCCTTAAGAGCATTTCAGGTCTTTATTCTTTCAGATCTTTAGCACATATTAAACAGTCTGAATGATGGAGGAACAAAAGGTGTTTTCCACAGATCTCCTAAAATGGAGTATTTTCTTGTGAACTGCTACCTTTCTTTGTGTAACTTGAAAGATCTGCAGAGAAGATGCTTGTTAGATACATGGAGAATGTATCACACTCCAAAATATCAATCCAAACAACCTTTATTACTCAGAAATTCACATGTAAGAAACCATTCCAAAAAAAAATAGAAAAAAAAAGAAAGAAAAGGAATGTCTCTAACATACAATAAACCTGCAAGCAGGTCTCAGATTGGTCCTGTACAGCAGAACTAAATTGTAAAGAAAATAAAAAAGACATCTAGACATCAAAATCAAAATACTGACAGTCAAATAGGCTAATTATTGAGTAAATTGCTTAGTAATTTACCAAGGAATGAGCACAATAACTAGTTAATTGAATAGCGTTGGGTTCAGAATCCATTTCAGTGGGAGATAGTCTGAAGCTATAGAGTCAACTCAGCAAGGTAGCAAAGCTTAGGCTTAGCTCTGCAAACCCTTCCCCAAAGAAGCACTGCTCCCTGGTGAAATCCTCAAACAAGCATCCAAGTCTAAAAAGAGCTGGAGTAAAACTGAATTACACATCAACCCATACAAATCAAAAGAAACATTTTGTGTGGAGGGTCATGGTTTGAAATTCACCTCACTTGTTGATTTTCCAAATCATTTTCAGTCACCGTCTTCTGGACTAAGGAGGAAAACCAGTTTAGTCACACAAAACCTAGCTGTTGGAAAAAGTATCATGAATGCTACTAGCCAGAAGTATCACTAAAATGTGTGAGAGACTGAGAGCTTTAGCTGATGAGTCCTGGCTTGGGGTATGAAAGCTTTAATGTCCTGTGTTCTGAATAGACATTACTAACCCAGGAGCATCTAGAACACAACCTGTCCTCATGTTTTGGGTGTGATATCTGAGCTCAAAACCAATTCAAATGGGTTGCTAATATCTAAAGCCTGTGTCAGCGGGGGTTAATAGAGCCAAGGTACAATAGAGCCATGCTTTAAGAAATATACAATCCTATTATACCTAAACTCGCAAAACTCAAGATTTCTGAGACACCGTTTCACAGCATAGAAGAGGAATATTTAACTAAAATAGTAGTAAGACTCTTAGAGCTTCTCTTGCTTCCTTTCAATCCCAAGAAAAGATCATGATGTAAATGCTGAATCTGCTGTGTCCATTTGCCTACCAACTTACAGGAAATGCATGTTGGATGCCCTGGGGAATTTTCCGACCTACTTAGTAGAAATGGTGCTGAGTGTCTGATTTCCTTAAATGAAACTAGACAACTTCTCAGGTTAATGCTCCTTGTTTTGTCTTACAGATAAACAGAGAAGGCAGAAAGTAGACCAAAATGTGAGAAACGCTGGCTCACAAATAGAACGTAAAAGAGGACAAAGTCTTCGAAGTAAAGCTATAAAAAAGATATAAACATTTACTAAAAATATATGACCCAGCTGGTTCGGGTGTCCCTCAAAGAAGATACACACTTTTTTGTGTTCAGAATAATTATACCCTTTCCCCGATCACCTGATTCCCCATCTCTTTTCCCAATTTGCTTGGTATTCAGGGACTTACATTTTTCCCAACTGCCTACTGAGCTCATGCCCTGGTTACAATGCCCTGATTGGGTCATTCCCTTTTATTCTTAAAGAAGTTCGTCTGACATGCTTTACAGAATTATAGTTCCAAAAGTTATTTACATCACAAGCAAAGCTCTCATGGCTGAAGCAAAACCTTTGCCTATCTCCTGCAATAATGAAAACCTTTGGTTTCCTTCTTTTTTCTTTTAAGGCATGACAATTCAGAAACTCTCAGCAATACAGTCTTGCTTCCACAAATGTATAGGCAGCCTATATCCCTTGGGAAACCATAGTTTGAATCATTCTCCCTAATCACAATCTCTCTGTACCAGGATATATTTGTACGTAGTTGGCAGCAGTAAGATACGTTTGAATCATTCTCCTTAATCACAATCTCTCTGTACCAGGATATATTTGTACGTAGTTGGCAGCAACGTGACAGGAACAGCCAATGAATACTGTCCAAATATCTGGGATGGTGTATCAAAAACTGACATGTCAAGGAATGGGAGTCATTTTTCTTTGCCTCCTTCATTTTCTTTTCAAGAAAGCAATTTGAGTCACACCATATAATTGATTTGAACCAATACTAAGTGAAAGGTCATGGCAGAATGGAGCTACATTCCATTCTCAAACCAACATAAGCATACTCTGGTTCAATTACACTTCAATTACACTTTTTAGAGAGAACTGGATTCATCCCTTACACCCTTTTAATTGTTATAAATAATCATATGGACAAAACACCTTGTGCAGTATATATTGCTGGGTCCAGAGGTGGGAGATAACAAGAAAAGCAAACCACAGGTCTTCTGCTGAGGTTCTTCTGCACATCTCCATTGATTTCAGTGGAATGACACTAAGAAAAAAGCCTAAGAGACTTTGAATTTTTTTTTTTCAGAAGACCTACACTAGACATTGAATTAATTTTCAGGCTTGTGAAAAATAAATCAAATGCTTCCTCCCATATGGTAAGCTAGAACTTACCTTAACTATGGCCCATCACCTGGCAAGAAATCAAAAGAATAAAAAATAACACAAGGCCATGAAGACACATTTTCCACATAAAGTACTTTTTGGAATTGTGGAAGCTTTTGTTTCAGAACTTGTTTCAGACATTGCATACAAAAATTGCTGCAATTGCTAGCCAGTTGTACCTAGAGCTGTCTAGAGTTGGTCTAGTTATTCAAGGAATAAGATAAAAAGGTTAATTTAGCTAACTAATAGATCTATATCCAAAGTTACTGTTTCATCTTTTATTTAAGCAAGAATATTTTGACAGTGGATATAAAAGGGGTAAAAAGTGCCTTTGAAAATATAGTGTAACTTAGAGTTAATTTAAAAAGTGGAATATACTGCTTTCTGGTTTGCTACAGATGAGAACAAAAAAAAGCTATGTCCATATTTTAGCTCCTACTAGGTACAGGATTATTCCACCATGACCAGCATTCATGCCTCCCAAAATTATGAAATTAATTAGCGTAACATTTTAAACAAAGTATTTGAAAGTTTGTTTCTTCTAGATTTAACATCCTAGAGCAGATTTTAAACTTTTGAGGTTTTTTCAGCTGTTTGTTCACAGCCATTACTAAATTTTAATACCGTCTTGTAGTCATTTAGCGTCAGACAGCAGAAGAGAACAACGCAGCACAACAGTGCGGAAGAATTGGAAGAAAAAGGCAAAACTCATGCTTTGAGACAAAGGCAGTTTACCAGAACAGCAAAGATAACAGGAAAACAACAACAACAATAACACTAATGTACAAAAAGGATTACTATCCCACCACTCACCAAGCTAATGGCCGGAACTGGAAAGCCCCAGCCCACTCCCAAACAGCGACTTCCTACCCCCTCACCCAGTCAGCTCCCAGCTACCCCCTAGGCATAAGCTCACATAGTATGGAATACCTGTGTCCCATGCAAGGTGCTGGGGAGAAATCACAGAATCACAGAATCTTCTAGTTTGGAAGGGACCCTAAAGATCATCTTGTCCAACCGTCAACCTAATTTTGACAAAACTAGGCACCCACACAACAAACAAAAAGCAACACCATCACTAATCCCCATCAGAACCAGGACATTATCAACATCTTATTCTATAATAACTACGTCGTGCCAGATCTTACAGTTTCCAATTAATTGCCACAACTTTCCCTGTCATATATATATTTACGTACAAATAATTCACACAGATATAATTCCCTTAGTCCCATCTATGCACCATCCCACTAAAATGCCTCGAGTTCATTTAATCTGTGACTTTAGGTTCCATCTATTAGAACAGTCTCTCAGGGCAGGCAATATGGTGTTCGTGGGGCTGGGCTGCTGCATGTTGAATTCTTGGGGCTTGTGGGTGATGTATCCAGTGCAGCTCATGCCCACAGTCAATGGGTTGAAGACGTGAATCTAAATAAAGTTGCTGGGCGCCTACTGCTGAGGTCTGTTCTGATCCCTTCACCACTGCATTACATTCTGTTTTATTCATCAGAGCCCAGCTGTCATTAGTTTGGGTGATTCTTACTATAGTACAACCAATAACAATTAATGAGGTAGGGCTGTTCTCCCCGGCTGCAGTGTAGAGCACATTTTTAACATCTCATCCTGCCCTGACTCACCCCAGAGATTTCCAAATTAATTTGTGAAAACCTTGTCTTTGCTCAGGACCCCATTTAAAATTGTCCTTTTTCCAAGTCATTTGATCTAGGGGGCTCACAATCAGACTGTAGTCTGGGATGTGCATCCTCCAAAAACCAAGCTGACAGGCACTGTGACTATTGCAACTCCTGCAACAGGCACTGTGGTCACTCCAGCCCTGGCGACGGGCACTGCAACTGAAACAAAAAAGAAACCTGTGCCCCCATCCAGATTAATACATACACCAAGAAATCAGTTCACTTAGTGAGGGATGATGATGATCACGACAACAGGAGAAAGAGGCAGAACCACTCACCCGATCCCCATTCCTGAGTGAGCTGCAGGATATGTGAAAAGATTTCAGCCGACTTCCAGTCGAGCTCATTGTCACCTGGCTGCTCCGGTGCTGGGATAATGGAGCCAGTAGCCTGGAATTAGAGGCTATGGTGTCCAGGCAGCTAGGATCTGTGTCTAGGGAAGGTGGCATTGACAAGGCGATTGGGAAAAAGAGGAGAGATGTGTTTAGGGGCAACGGGGATTGCCCAAAGCTAACTTAAAGTAACCTATAGCTATTTAGCATGGTAAAAATCTACACCTTACATGCTGCTGTCAGACCACTGCTGTATAATGAACTAGCCACTAATGGGAGCGTGCACAGAAGGGCATTAGTCATTTAATCTAAGTGACCAATGAATAAGTTTTGTGTAGCTTTTTATTTATTGTAAACTGTATAAGAAACTGTGGCCCCTCTGAGAGGGCGTGCTAGCTTTGTGAACTATCTCCTGGCACCCCTTTCTGTACAAAACTGCATCAGAGGTTAGAAGGTTGATCTCAGTGCTGTGTGCTCATTGGGTCCTGCCCACCAGGGACCAATCTGAAAACCTGGCTAGGGGGCAACACTTATGAGACAGCTTTTCCCAATGGACTGAAAGTTTTCAAGGAAGGCCAGAGGGGGTAAAAGAATCGTGTATGTGGTAAACTGCAAGAAAAAAACACCCTGAAGTGAATTGTTTCATTTACATTTTTTTAAGTTATCAAAAAGCAATGAGTATGCTGGATTTTTATGAAGGACAAATAATCAAAAGATTTAACTAGATTTTCAAAGAATCAAATTTCCCTGGATGATAACCAGCAAGTTCTTTGCAGCAATGAGTTCTCTGCTATTTAGACTCAAGGGGAAAGGTAACTTGATAATTATCTGGGGCATCCTGACCTAAGAAGTTAGTTTATCATAGTGATGTTTCTGTTAGCTTTAATTAATAATAAATAGAATGCTGTTTTGTTTAATGTCCCCGTTCTCTGGATCTTAACTGAGGGAATATTAGGGCTCGATGAATTATTGGACAACCTGGCAAGGTAACTATCCAGCTGCCCAACTTGGAAAAAAGACTTACTTTTAGGGTGTCCTGAAGCAAACTGTCTTCATTATAGTACTAAGAAACACACCAACAGGTTAAGAAGACCCTTCCTCTATGCAGGCGCAGTGATCGAAGAGAATGACACAGCAGATATTATAATCATATGTAGATTACTAACCAGTCATTGTAATTGGGAGCGTACTACCTTGTAATTTTTGTATATAAATATAACCAAGAAGCTGGCATGGGGTATGCTTGATTTGTAGAAAATCCACCATTCACTCAGGCCTGAATAGACACAGTATCTCTCTCCTGACTTAGGAGGTTAATTCCACACCAGGCAAAAATCCCCTTTTTGAACAACAGTAATACTAAACTCTTCTGAAACAGCAGTTGTCAATTCAATATGTTTTTTGAAAGTCTAGGGAGACTTTTGTGAAAGGGTCTCATGAGCCTGTCATCCCCAACGTGGTATTCCCTCAACGCTGGTACCCTGAAGGTTTTTATCAGGCAGATGTTGCTGCTTCAGAGAAAAAGATCCAAATCTTTTCAAATCATTTTATGCTTCAGAGAATATGTTCTGGCATCTGCTGCTGAGCTATGAAGAAGG
Organism: Calidris pugnax; assembly: GCF_001431845.1. Lineage (NCBI taxonomy): Eukaryota > Metazoa > Chordata > Aves > Charadriiformes > Scolopacidae > Calidris > Calidris pugnax. The sequence goes on from NW_015090847.1 coordinate 3,281,162, forward strand.
ACAGTTTAATACTGATGGATTGGCAAGTTTCTATGTGATCCTGTGGTTTCAGAATTCCTGAAGCAATGACCCTAAGGGACAAAAATTGCCTCAAAACACTAGAATGAGGAATTCCTGTTTCCTGCTTGTACTTCTGGAAAGCCCCAGTTGTAGCCATCCCTGCTCTGCCACAGAATTGCTTGGTTTTTGGAAAGTCACTAAGCCTGTCTCTGCTGGTAGGAGCTGTCAGCCTGTTGGAGATTATCCATTCCTGCTTCACTGAGCTGCATATTAAAGTCCAGGAGATCATCTAGGAGATGTCTAGCAGACATCACAATAGTATCCAAGTAAAACCAATGGAACAATTAGCTGATGACCTCTGAGACTCTGAGAGCACTGCAAGTGTGGCAGTGTAGGTCTGTACACAAACCTGATCAGACTCAGAACCGGTATATGCTATCACAGAGGGAGTTTTCCTGCCCAGTGTCGTGCTTATGCCATATCAAGAGATATTGAGTTCTGAGGTCATAGCAATATGCAACAGTGAATTATGTCCTTTCCACACTCAGATTTCAAAGAACCCTAAGCTCTCCACAGAATGACTGCTATGCAGAAATTCTTTATCCAAGTTAGCTTATCAAACTAAACACATCTATAAATTGCTTATAGGTGTATCTTCCCTCTCATATAGTTTCCAATGCTCTTGTCTTTCCTTCCTGAAGTCATTGTTTCCAGACAACATGTTTTCAAAGAACAAAGTACAAATGTTTCAAGCTGGTTTAGTTAGCAGAAGTTTGTTTTCTAGCTCGTGCTTTCTTCTTCATTGAATACAAGTATAATAAATGCACTTTGACTTAGGATATTTTTTTAGCCTGTCCACATTCTTCTAGGCATTAAGGTTTGTGTTTGATATGGTAGAAGGAGTGTAGACAACATGTTCTAAAGATGTAACCAGGGCAATATCTAAAAAGATTACTTATTTGAGATAAATTGTTAAAAATCAGGTAATATTTAAAGACTTTTCCTGAAAGATCATGTGCTTTCAAGCTGTACCAAAAAAAAATGCCAAACAAAAAGTACCTCAACTCCTTAAAAAAATTGCTGTCTTTACACACAGAATCATGTATAGCCGAGGTGAACTGTAGGAGAATGAGACATTGGAATTTGCAGAAAAATTTAATGGTCTTTAACTGAATAAACAAAAGAATGACTGTTGCTGGGGCATGGCACTAACATACTCACAGGTATTGCAACTCAGGGAAAGGATTTTTAGTACATGTTCACCAATGGACAATAAGAGAATACTACTCTAGATAGTAAAAGAGGTACATACTGATAATAAATTGTAAAGTGCAACAGAATATATCAGAATATCCATTTTCTATTGATGGAGATTAAAATGCTTATAATATTTTTTGTAGGACAAAATCACTGTGTTTCATCCTTTCCTCCTTCCCTTGGAGACAGTGGTCAGGAAAAGTTACCACAAGCAAGCTGTTTCTTCTCATCCTTCTGCTCCCTATTTAAGTGCCTTTATACCATTCAAAGTCATCCAATTACATACTAATCCATACAGATTAATTTGTTCTAACAAAACAAGGAGTTTAAGAGCTTAGATGAAATTTTTATGACAGAAATGTGTCAAGAAATGCTGACCAGCAACGGACAAGGAGGAGTAAAAGGAAAAAAGTGAAAAGATGTAAGTGTCAGAGGGGAACAAAAGACTGAAGAGGGAATTGCAGTGGGAAGGATAATTGTGATGCCCAGCAAAGATTACAGAAAGCAGGTTGAGCATGGGAGACTAAGACAAATGTATGTATTGAGGTGCTGTAGAAATTTCTATTTATGAGAGAAAGGAAGAGGAAAGATATGAGGTAGAGGGAATATGGTTCAGCTCTGGCTATGGTGATTAAGATGCTATCAAGAAAACTGCTCTTTCTGTCACCCGACTTTGGAGCAAAACAATGGGGAAAAACACTGGTGGGAGTGTGGGGTTGAGAACGGCTAAGTATTGGAGCTTTTGCTGTGGATTGAAGATGGGCAGATGTATAAGGCAGTGTGTAAGAAATGGCTCCCCTGTTATTTCTGAGAGCAATAGTGTCAGTCTAAAAGACCATGCCCTCTAAATAGAGAAGCTTCAATATCTAAGATGGTGTTGAGTTGTGAAGATAACAAGAGACTAAATTGCTTCTCTAAATGGTGGGTGTCCAGTGTCCCCGACAAAAGATTAAAAAGGAGTAAGCTGAAAAAGGACATGCAGGAGCTGCAGCATCTGAATGCTAGTCTTCCACTTTAAGAGTGATATGGGGTAGAGAAAAGAGGGTTTTTGCTGTTCTATGGTTTGAAATGCTGTAAAATAAGCAGTCCTTGGTAACAGAAACTTGGCGTTTCAGCAGATGCCGATTGCTTTTAATACCTTCCACTCATGTGCTTACTATAAATCTGTTTAAATTTCAACAACGGATCTGACACCTCATGTCTTACTAAGGGACTCTTTCCTTTTTACAGAGGTATTGGAGCTATGGTGTTATGATGTCTTTAAACCTAATCAAGCTTAAGACTTGCAGAAACCCAGTCGCAGGTGGTGCTAACTGCACTGAGGCAGCAGTTGAAAGCCGGGAAAGTGTTTTTTATTGCCATTGCTGGAATGAAGCTGAAAAGAAATGATGAAGAAAGAATAGTGAGATTGTCTGTAGGATTTCTTTCCTGAATGGGGGGCATAAAGGGGAGAGTGCCCACAACTTTTTCAAGGTCAGAAAAGTGAAGGACCCGGCAGCAGCGGCTGATTGCTCTGGTAGGACAAAGGAGGAAATATGGCCATAAAGCACGAGTCTTTGTCGGTGCAGCTTTAGAATTAACACTGACTTACACTGATTACCTGAGGCACAAAAATACTACAAAAACTGCAGGGAGAAGAGGACTGTATCTTCACAGCTTAGATATATTCATGTAGAAAACCTGAAATTCTACAAAATGTGTATGAAGTGCCTAGGAAAGAGGTAAATTCAGTGCTTTGACAGCTCTTTCTAAAAGTTGGCAAAGAACAGGTGGCACGGTCCAGCCCACTGAGTCTCTTTAATTATATGGTTTTAAATTTATAGAATAAGCAACCAATAATTGATTCCAGGGTCAGATATTTCCTGGCAAACAAAAAACTGTGTAGGGGCTCTTTGTTGGAGAATTGTTTTTCAACATGTCATAAAGTGCCAGGAAATGACTAATATGGAGTTCACCATAAGCTATTATATACCAGGAGAGTGTAAAGTTATAATGAAAAACTGAAGTAATTACCTATTTTTCTAGGAGAAAATGAAAAATATAAATGTTTGTAGATACCCAGTCAGTTAACTGTCCTGTACAGGCTTTCTGGCTCTGGGGTGATGGGAAAACGTTTAGAAGCAAGACTTTGAGCTACTTCAAATGATACTTTTCTGGGAATATTTTAATTTTTCTGTTCATGAGAAAAGTTTAAACCTGAATAAAAAAGGTAGGATTTATAAAAACCAAACTTGGCTACTAATGTAATTTGGGGAACACGGGAAGCTAATGAAGGTATTGAATTTAACCATCCTGGCAACTGTCTTACTTCGCTAATATTTTGGTAAATTTCAACAGCTGTCTATCTCTGGAGATAAAAAAGAATAAGCATGGAGACATCATTTCCTTTTGTAACTTCATGTACTAATGTGTCTATTTTTCTTTTAAATAGGGTTTCTGCTCTGAAAGTTGTGCAAATATACTTTAATAAGGTATATTTGTGAAATAAAACAAAGCTTGTTTATTTTAGTGCTGAAATGTTTCATCAACCTATTTCCCAGCTAGCTACAAAAAGCTTCAAAAATTGTTAAATATTTTTATTTCCTAGTTACATAAATACATAACCTATTGTTGGACACAGAATGTGCATAACACTTATTGCCATTTGTTCTTGTGCTTTAAACATTCAAGAAAAGCTTCAACAATAACCAGAGGATTGCAGATCCCAGTGTTATTCCAGCAGTACGTCCATGATATTACCCACTTATAAAGCAAGCTGTGAGCATTTAACATCTTTCCCCTCCCAATTCCCAGCAGGCTGTTGATAGCGGTTCATATCAAATTGGGAAGAGAAAGGATATGTGCAGAATTAACATAGATGCTGGGAATAATATCATTATAGGCCTTTGCAGGGTTTTATCCCTCACATTTTATGTTTCAATATTTTGTACACTATTGCTTTGGAATAATATCATTATAGGGCTTTGCAGGGTTTTATGTTTCAATATTTTGTACACTATTGCAAAGAGATAATGGATTTTAAGGGTTGGATGTCAAAATTTTGGCTTGGCTAAATTGTAGTTCTGAGTCAATGAAGCAGACAACAGTTATAAGGCAGTCTTCTAGAAGATTAGAAGTCCTATAGATTCCAGCAATGACAGCTGCATTTTAGAGCAGCTATATCAACAGTGCTGTACCAGTTTACTCCAACTACTGGGCTGAGGTACTACACGCTCTGACTCCATCTGAGAATAGGGCCAAATCTGATCTACGGAATTATTAATGTGCCGTAACCCTTTATTCTTTTGCCTGGGATTTGAGGCTCAGACCTTAGGCACTTTGCATGGATTGAACTGCTGGCTATCTCTAAACATTAGATTACCAAGGCTCACAATAAAGAAAGTTAATACAGGAGAAATAACACATAAATGTTATCACCCCACCTGTAATTTTAAGCAATCAATCTAATACAAGGTGGCAATATTGGCTTAGTTCCCACAAAAATTTTATAGCTAATTTAAAATCTTTATACATTTTAGTCCAGAACCATTAAGAGCAACCAAAGTTCAAGTTTTGATTGATGTTCTGAAGTCTTTTTTGGTTTTGTGAGTTCAGTCATGTTTTTGCTAGTATTGAACTGCTTCAGCTCCCTGGAACAGAAGAACAGGCCTTTCCGTACTGTTTCAGTCTTGCAGAACTGTTAGAAATTAGCCAACGTATTGTAATAAGAAATATATTCGTTTAGGGCCAGGTTGGAGTAAACTGCAAAAGACGTGACCCAGCATTTTTTCCCTACCTTACCAGATTCCTGTGGGCACATGTTCTTAAGCCAGAAAGAATCTTTCTTTAATGACCCTTTCTGAACCTTAAGCAATATGGTATATTTAAAGAAGAAATCACATCCAGTGGCAGTACAAAGGAAAAAGTATCTTTGGTGGAGGGTCAGTTTTCTATTTCCTTTGCAGAGCTGGTTTGCACATCCATGCACCTTACAGGAAATGTGAGCCCAGGCCTTCGGGGGAGAATTCGATAGTGCAAAAATCTTCTGCTTCACCCGCTGTACAGCTGACTTTTCCACAGAGCTCCTGAGTACACCACTAGGAACTACGCATGTTTAAAAAAAATATTTACTTTTCTCTCATATATCTCATATATCAGGCCGGGGGTATCTTATACAGTCAGAGCCCCGTCTGTGGCTCAACTAAATTTAGGCTGTATGTTGGGAGAGGAAATATGGAGAAGAACAACTCTGGAACCAATTTCTCAGAAGATGTTGTATAAATGACAGCTGACAGATCACTGTGTTGCTGTTTGGATGTGCACCTTGTATGGTGTGAGAATTTAGTCTCCCACCCAGCCTAGGCAGCTTGGATGCTGAGTGACCAAGAGGCTGTCAGACATGCAGTCAGATTCTGACAGGATGCATTTGCATCCCCAGAACAGCTACATTAGACAACACTATATGAATTTTTTGGAGTTTGTACTTCATTTCCACGGAAATTGTAAATTCACTTTGTCCAGAAATGTTAAAGCCCTCCTATGCTGTATGTTCGTGCCCTGTTACAGAGATCATCTGCTGTTCTGTTCTGAGCATGGCTCATCTTCTTTGCCTGTGTCTTTCCATATAACATTGAAACTCCTCATCTGGGATTAAAAGATAAATCTATAAAGAACATGGATTATTCAGCTGATCTAAAGTGGGATGTGCTTTGAACAGCAGGAATGAAGAGTGTTAAGGCATCCTGCTTTCTTGCATCTGCAGTTGAGATGCAGGTAAAGCATACTGGGCAAATGAGAAAAATTTGGAAAAAAAAAAAAAGAAAATATTTCAAAATAAATGTGAAAAAAAATCAAATTTTCCTCAGTGCTAATTGTTGTTAAACTTACTGTTACAGGAAAGACTGTTTTGCCTAGCTGTGAATACGAAAACTCAAATGTAGGACTGGTCAAGAACAAAACACAACAGGTTTGACAGCAAACTTATTTGAAATAGTTTCAATGTTCCTTCTCAGTCACAATATTTAGTTTGGAAAAGAAATCTTCTGGAGATCATCTAGACCTCTCCTGTGCTCAAATTTTTATGAAATAGCATTTAAATAGTTTTTAAACTATGGTAGCAAACTGTGGTCTTTCAAGACCACCATTTTAACTGATTCTGTAACTGTTCTGTAAATGTTCTTTTCTCAGAACATTTTATTGAAAGATTTGGACTTCTTTTTGAACAATGGCAACTAGAAGACAAACATTGAGGACATCAATATGTTAACCATATTGAATACACTAACTTTAGGATTATCTCTTTTATACAATGAAGTGAAAGAGGTCAGAAATTGTTCCTGAATTAAATTAGACTGAATATTCATTACATTTTGTTATGCCTATGTACCGTCTTTCTTTTAATAATCATAAGACTTCAGATTTTTATGCATTTTTAATATATATATATAAAAGTAAGGGCATGTGAGTGGGTGTGTATATATATTCTTTATTGAGATCTTCTGCTACATTCAGATGGAAACGTGAGAGGACCCCATTTTCCAGTTATTTAAACAACAGTCAAAATCTCAGAAAGCAGACTACTTCTAGCAGAAATGTAGCTCTTTTAAAAGAGCTTTAGACTTGATTTGCTTAAGATTTGAAACACCAGAAAGATTAAAGAAAAGAAATACCCTGGATAACAGCATCTTTCTTGCCTTTCTTCAGTTTGCAATGGTTTGGTAAAGCTCCTTCTGTCTTCTATAGAAGAGTCGTTATTAATCTTCCAGCTTCTTTATTTCATGGTCTCAATTAATGTAGCTGAAATGTACAAAGTTAGCATGACTAAGTAAATTAAAAGACTTGGAAAAGTTCTGTTTCTCCTCCTTCTTCAGAAGTTTCTGGTGGCTTTCACTGGGGTGGCATTTGCCTTTAAAATGCCCAAGAGATGTGTCACATCTTCTTGCAAGGCTTTTCATTTCAAAGCAGCTGTGGACCAGAAAAGTCATTTACCTGGTGTGCTTCTCTGTGAAGAAGGGAACAAGCAAGTATGAGAGCATCCTAAAGCTTATACTGTTAAGCTGTAGATTGCTCCTAATAATTGAGAATTTACAACGGGCAGGTTTAGTGTAACCATATCTGCTGACACCTACACTGTCACGACATTTTCTTTTTATTGTCCATTACTTAATGAAGTATGCTTCAAAAATGGTTATTGCTAGAAGAGTTGCATCATGAGTCTATCCAATTGGTGTCAGAAGACTACTTGTGACTTGATCTACTTGTGCCAGTTGCAAATGAGTGAAAGCCATTGTGACAATGACTCACAGAACCTGTTCACTGTGTACTGTAAATGCCAATTCTCCAGGATACGTTTTACCACTAGTGCATGGTAGACACTAGCAAGGTAGGCAGCAGTATTGTCTACCAGCAAGGTAGACATACAGATTTCACGTTATGGGAATTTCATATCCACTGATTGGATGGTAAGACAGGCAACTTGTACAAGTCTGTTACTACCTTGGTTCATGGAGTAATTTTCAGGGCTACAGAAAACTTACACTATTCCAGAATATTGCAGTGAGAGCTCCAACGTTGCTGCTGGAATAACTGCAACCCTCTATGAGGAATACAGAGATCACAGGACCAGTAAATTAAACAAGTATATTTTATAACCCTGTGTTGAATATGGAAGAGTTCAGAGTGTTTAAAACAAATAAACATAATGATATCCTGACTGAGTTATGTAGAAGCTTTCCATTATTTGCCCAGAATCACATGGTAGCCTAGGACGTTGTCACTGCATGACTGACAGTCAGTCCAGGCCAAAAATTACTGGAGTTTGAAGAATGGCTACTTTTAAGCATCTGAGGAATGCTTAAATGAGGTGTCATACGACAAAAAAAATGCAAGTTAAATATGAGCTCTCTGTACATCAATGTGAAAGACAGTAAAACACTCCCTTATGTCACAGGACTGTCTCTTTCTGATATGTGCAAGAGGAATGGGGGATGACATAGTGAGGCTGACACCTGGTAACTGCCATAGTTTACCATTTGTCTTCTCCGCAAAATAAAGAATTTTAAAAGATCTTTCTGTTAGATTCATGTGAAGGTGAGATAGTGATTTATTTGATCGTCCTGCATGCTCATCAAACCTTGAAGGTGAACAAAAATAGGAAAATTGTAGCAACCACAGCAGCAGGTGTTAAACCTTGCTCAGAGGGCTATTTTGCGTATACACCACCTAATTACAACTTCTGATTTATTTATTTATCTTTGGTCCCCTGGTAAGCATGCCAGCAACAGCTAGCTTCCATAAGCAGCTTTGCTCTGTTATATCCCAGTTCTCAAAGAGAGTGAAGCCAGCTTGCATAAAAGTCTGCAATGTAACACAGACTGTCATTGTTATTTCTTTCATAAGCTTTATATTTTACTATTGGAATGTTACTGATAAACTTTGGAAGCTTTAATTAAATCAGGGGTAAAAATAGGCAGGGCACAATCTTCTGTTTCTCTGCCTTTTGTGGAAATTAGCATCAACACTGGAAAACTTCAATGAAATTTCCCTCTTCGAACGGCACTGAAATTCTCTGGATTTTAGAGTACCTCTATAAAGAGAATGACAAAGCCTCTGTCTAAAAAATATAAATGATGAACTCACAAATGCCAAAATTCAAATACCGCTTTCTCCAAGCTCAGGATTGGTGCATCCCTAAGAGCAAGAAATCAGGCAAGGGAAGCAGGAGACCTGCGTGGCTGAACAGGGAGCTTCTGAAAAAGCTCAAGTGGAAGAAGGAAGTTTGCAGTGTGTGGAAGAAGGGACTGACCACTTGGGAAGATTACAAGAATGTATTTAGAGTATGCAGGAATGAAACGAGGAAAGCGAAAGACTTCTTGGAATTAAGGTTGGCAAGGGATGTCAAGGTGAACAGGAAGGGTTTCTTCAAGTATTATTGGAGACACAAGGAAAACTAGAGAAAATGTGGGCCCGCTGTGGCATGAGACGGGTGCCCTGGTGACAGAGGATGCAGAGAAGGCAGAGCTGCTGAACGCCACCTTTGCTTCAGTTTTTACTGCTCAGGCCAGCCCTCAGGAGATGCAGACTTTGGAGGAATCAGAGAAATTCTGGACAAAGGAAGACTTTCCCTTGGTGGAGGAATACCATGTTAAGGAGCAGCTAAGTAAACTGGATACCCATAAGTCCATGGGTCCTGATGGGATGCACCCACAAATGCTGAGGGAGCTGGCAGAAGTGATTGCTGAGCCACTCTCCATCATCTTTGAAAGGCCCTGGAGAACAAGCAAGGTGTCTGGGTACCAGAGGAAAGCCAGTGTCACTCCAGTCTTCAAAAAGGGCAAGAAGGAGGATCCAGGAAACATCATGTCAGTCAGTCTCACTATCCCTGCAAAGATGATGGAATGGCTCATTCTGGGCATCATCTCAAAGCATGTAGAATAAAAAAAGTCTATCAGGACTGGTCAGCATGTATTCAGCAAGGGGAAATCATGGTTGATCCTTCTGATAGCCTTCCACGATAGGATAACTGGCTGAGTGGATAAGGGAAGAGCAATGTGTGTTGTCTACCTTGACTTCAGCAAGGCTTTTAACGCCATCTCCCACGGAATCCTCATAGGTAAGCTTAGGAAGTGTGGGTAGAATAAAAAAAGTCTATCAGGACTGGTCAGCATGTATTCAGCAAGGGGAAATCATGGTTGATCCTTCTGATAGCCTTCCACGATAGGATAACTGGCTGAGTGGATAAGGGAAGAGCAATGTGTGTTGTCTACCTTGACTTCAGCAAGGCTTTTAACGCCATCTCCCACGGAATCCTCATAGGTAAGCTTAGGAAGTGTGGGTTAGATGAATGGACAAAGATGTGGATTGAAAACTGGCTGAAAGACAGAGCTCATAGGGTTGTGATTAGGGGCACAGAATCTAGTTGGATGTCTGTAAGTAGTGGTGTTCTCCTGGGTCAGTACTGGCATATATTCATCAGTGACCCTGATGACAGAGTGTACCTTCAGCAAGTCTCTCCTGATGACACAAAACTGAGAGGGGTGGCTGACACAACAGAAGGCTGTGCTGCCATTCAGAGAGACCTGCGCAGTCTAGAGAGATGGGTGGTGAGGAACAAAATGAAATTCAACAAGGGCAAGTGTAGGGTGCTGCACCTGGGGAGGAATAGTCCCACACACTGGCACAGGTTGGGAGCTGACCTGCTGGAGAGCAACTCTGCAGAGAGTGACCTGGAAGTCCTGGTGGACAACAGGACGGCCATGAGCCGACAATGTGCCCTTGTGGCCAGGAAAGCCAATGGCATCCTGGGGGGCATCAAGAAGAGAGTAGCCAGCAGGTCAAGTGAGGTCATCCTCCCCCTCTACTCTGCCCTGGTAAGGCCCCATCTGGAGCACTGGGTCCAGATCTGGGCCCACCAGTTTAAGAAGGACAGGGAACTGCTGGGGAAAGTCCAACGGAGGGCTACGATGTTGATCAAGGGAATGGAGCACCTGTCTTATGAGGAAAGGCTGAGAGACCTGGGTTTGTTTAGCCTGGAGAGGAGAAGACTGAGAGGGTCCCTCATCAATGCTTATAAATATCTAAAGGTCAGGTGTCAAAAGGATGGAGTCAGGCTCTTCTCGGTGGTTCCTGGTGACGGGACAAGGGGCAATGGACACAAGATGGAACGCAGAAACTTCTGTCTGAACATGTGGAAAAACTTTTATACTTTGAGAGTGACAGAGCACTGGAACAAGCTTCCCAGAGAGGCTGTCTTGTCTTCTTCTCAAAAGCTGCCTGGATGCATTCCTGTCCAGCCTGCTCTAGGTGAACATGCTTTGGCAGAGGGGTTGGACTAGATGATCACCAAAGCTCCCTTCCAACCTCTACCATTCTGTGATGCTGTGATTTTCATTGACAATTCCTTTCATCTAAATCCATTTGGTCAAACGAATCCTTGTCTTTGAAATTGCTGGTCCTCTTTGTTCAGATTTTCTTCTCTTCCTGTTCAGTAGCTCAGGGGCACAGGTAATCTTTTCAGCATTACCCTTAGTTGCAGGCAAGAATACTGAAAGGAATAGAAAGGCATACGCGATTAACAGGTGGCTCAGAAACTGGTGCCACCAACAAAATTTTGGGTTTTTTGACCCCAGGAAAATTCACATGGTACCAGACACGATAGCAGCAGACAGAGCACACCTATAACAGAGGGGTAGAAAGATACTGGCTTGCGAGTTGGCAGGACTTGATGAAAGGGCTTTAAACTAGGCCCGAAGGGGGAGGGGGTTAAACACAAGTCAAGCAGAAAAAAACTCAAGGAGAACCATCAACCTACCAGCTCAGCCAAAAAGTCAGCCCCTTTAGGCACCCAGCTGAAGTGCCTATACACAAATGCACGCAGCATGGGGAATAAGCAAGAGGAATTGGAGATGTGTGCACACCTCCAAGGCTATGACCTTATTGGTATCACTGAGACATGGTGGGATGGCTCTTATGACTGGAGTGTAAGAATGAAGGGTTACAGGCTCTTCAGGAAGGACAGGATGGGCAGAAGGGGAGGGGGTGTTGCCCTCTATGTCAAGGACCACCTGGAATGTATGGAGCTCCAACTAGGGATGGATGAAGACACAACAGAGACTTTATGGGTGAGGATTAAAGCTCTGGCTGTAAATCTGGCCCAATACCCCGAGCCCTGCTTTCCGTCCTGTCCTTGCAGCACCAGCGAGAGACACGGCCTGTGGGGTTCTGTCTGTACGTCCCGGCTGCCACAACCTCACCCTGCAGCCTGCTCCTACAGAGACTTCAGCACATTAGGCTCATCCACAAATATTATTATGGTGGATAAGGAGCTGGCTGGATGGTCGCACCCAAAGGGTGACAGTCAACAGCTCAATGTCCAGGTGGCAGCCAGTAACAAGTGGTGTTCCTCAGGGGTCAGTACTGGGACCATTACTATTTAACATCTTTGTGGGAGACATGGACAGTGGGATAGAGTGCACCCTCAGCAAGTTTGCTGATGACACCAAGCTTGGTGGCGCAGTTGACACGCTGGAGGGAAGGGATGCCATCCAGAGGGACCTGGACAGGCTGGAGAGGTGGGCCCGTGCAAATTGCATGAGGTTCAACCAAGCCAAGTGCAGGGTCCTGCACCTGGGACGTGGCAACCCCAGGCACAAATCCAGGTTGGGTGGAGAATGGCTGGAGAGCAGCCCTGAGGAGAAGGACTTGGGGGTGCTGATGGATGAGAAGCTCAACATGAACCAGCAGTGTGTGCTGGCAGCCCAGAGAGCCAACCGTGTCCTGGGCTGCACCAGGAGAAGTGTGGCCAGCAGGTCTCGGGAGGTGATTCTGCCCCTCTGCTCTGCACTCGTGAGACCCCACCTGGAGCTCTGTGTCCAGCTTTGGAGTCCTCAACACAGAAAGGACATGGACCGGCTGGAACAGGTGCAGCAGAGGGCCATGAAGATGATCAGAGGGATGGAGCACCTCTGCTGTGAAGACAGGCTGAGGGAGCTGGGGTTGTTCAGCCTGGAGAAGAGAAGGCTCCGGGGAGACCTTTCAATACCTGAAGGGTGCCTATAGAAGAGCTGGGGAGGGACTCTTTGCCAGGAGGTGTAATGATAGGACAAGGGGAAATGGTTTTAAATTGGAAGAAAAAAGATTCAGATTAGATATCAGAAAGAAATTTTTTACTATGAGGGTGGTGAGACACTGGAACAGGTTGCCCAGGGAAGTTGTGGCTGCCCCATCCCTGGAGGGGTTCAAGGCCAGGCTGGATGTGGCCTTGAGCAACCTGGTCTGGTGGGAGGTGTCCCTGCCCGTGGCAGGAGGGTTGGAACTAGATGATCTTTGAGGTCGCTTACAACCCTAACCATTCTATGATTCTATGATTCTATGATTGCCTCATTCAGATTCTGTTTTGGAGGTTATTTGAATAGTCTTTTTGTATTTGTTTAGTTGGATTTCACTATCTTCGGGACTGAGGCGCTTCTGGGAATAAGAATTAACATTTGTCTGAAGACATGCTCTTAGAGAAGTGTGTTCCCTGTTTACCTGAAGGTGGTTAACCCTACACAGTGCAAAGCACTTGGTCCTCTTCAAAATGTTTTGTATTGTGGGCTCATTAAACTTAAAGAAGTAGCCCTGAAGTGTTCTCCAGTGCCTGACCAAAGCTTTGTATCCAGATTTTTCCATTCCCCTGTATGAAACAAGAAGCTGGCCTGCTTCAGCTGTTAGATACACAGAAGAAAAAAGCCAGTGTTCACACTGCAGCCATGTGTAATTTTCTTTGTTTCTTTGTTTTGTTTTGCCTCTCCTTAAGGAGAGGGTAAATATTGAATGGGCTCAGAACTGGCTCATGTGTTTCAGATTTTGAGGCTTACTGGAAAGATATTTAGAACTTGTTTCTTGTTTGGTTATGTGTTTTATAGGAAAGATAAGAGGAAAAATTGCCTTTCTGGATGCAGTTTTGGGAGTTGAGAGTTGGGAAACTTTGGTTCTTGACTCTGTCATAGATAGTTGTAGTTGTGTTAGACACAGCAGTAAGAACTCAGTGCTTATGAAGATTCCTGTTCTTCACTTCTTTGCCCTCACATTTTTCCAAATGGAGATAAATACTTTAGTTTGCCTCAGAGAAACTACTTATATGTTCCTGGAAGCCCTGCTACATTATGGGCTAGGATGAATAATACACACTGTAAGTCCACTCTGGGCTTGGCAGCTGTCCTGGTTCTGGCGGGGACACAGTTAATTCTCCCCAGGATCCAACAGGCACACAGATATCCCATCCCATGGGATCCATGCCCAGGGAGCTGCCAGGAAAGGCAGAGGCAGTCACCGCAGGGGAGCGGAACGGGCTGGGGCGTCCTGGGGCTGGTTGGTGAGCGGTGGTATCATCATGGTGGTTGTATATTCCTCTCTTGGTATGAGTGGTGTTGTGTTCTTGTTCCCTCTGCTGTTCTGTGAAACTGCCTTTGTCTCAACCCACAAGTATTGCCTTTTTCTTCTCATTCTCCCCTCACGGCCGGGGGGGCTGTCTTGCCCAGAGCCCGGCTGCAGCTGGTTCTGTGTCGCCGCCTGAGGCCAAACCAGGACAGCAGAACGGAAACATTTTCTTACAAGATTAGAGGTCTTCGGAGAAAAGTCTCCTACGCTTTTTGAGCTGTCTGATATCAGAAAATGGTATTTAGAATTACAAAATATTGGTTTAAGAGATGTCAGCTAACTAAGTCTAGCAAATCATAGCATAAATATTGCAGAAAGAAGTCAAATAAACCAGGAGCTATGCCACAATCGCCCCGAGGCGCAGTGAGGGGAACCACGGCACTGCCTGCCTGATGCAATGAGAAGTGCTGCAGGGTTCAGCTGTTTGCAGCAGTTTATGCTGAACTGCCAGACTGGACATAGTTCAGGGGAGAGGTATATCTGCATGTGCCTCAGTGGAAGAAAAAAGAAAGGGGGGTGGTGCTAATCAAAGGTAAATTGTTTCAAAGTCATCATTCTATACTGTGCTAAATCATTTTTTTCTGGGTTCTGCTTTAAATCAATAGTTGCAGTGTGCAGTTATCTATACAATTTTCAGCAGAGGTACTGCTACAGAAGCCTGTTATAGCAGAAAATTTTTAATGATTCAGAAAACAGAAAACTGTAGCCAGAAAATTCTACATAATTTCATATGGGAAACCATGAAGGTAGGAGAAGATTTCCTTTTTCTGTAGATTTCTGTACTGATATTGGGGATTGATCTGCCCAGGTGAAGGACCTTTCACCACCTTCAGGCAAATGGGGAACACAATTCCATAAGAATAGCTCTTCATGACATTTAAGTGGGCCCACTCCTGAAGCCTATGAGGGTCCCTCTGGATGACATCCCTTCCCTGAAATGTTTCATCAACTGCACCACAGAATTGCTGAAGATGCACTCAATCCCACTGTCTGTGTCATTAACGAGTATTTAAAATAGTATTGGCCCCCTCTACAAACCTTTAAGGGACTCCACTCAGTACTGGTTTGCACTGAAAGTCTATATGCAGCCATTAAGCCAATTCCTCATTCATCTAGCTTTCACCCACAAATTCCATGTCAAGTATTGCCTTTTTCTTCTCATTCTCCCCTCACGGCCGGGGGGGCTGTCTTGCCCAGAGCCCGGCTGCAGCTGGTTCTGTGTCGCCGCCTGAGGCCAAACCAGGACAGCAGAACGGAAACATTTTCTTACAAGATTAGAGGTCTTCGGAGAAAAGTCTCCTACGCTTTTTGAGCTGTCTGATATCAGAAAATGGTATTTAGAATTACAAAATATTGGTTTAAGAGATGTCAGCTAACTAAGTCTAGCAAATCATAGCATAAATATTGCAGAAAGAAGTCAAATAAACCAGGAGCTATGCCACAATCGCCCCGAGGCGCAGTGAGGGGAACCACGGCACTGCCTGCCTGATGCAATGAGAAGTGCTGCAGGGTTCAGCTGTTTGCAGCAGTTTATGCTGAACTGCCAGACTGGACATAGTTCAGGGGAGAGGTATATCTGCATGTGCCTCAGTGGAAGAAAAAAGAAAGGGGGGTGGTGCTAATCAAAGGTAAATTGTTTCAAAGTCATCATTCTATACTGTGCTAAATCATTTTTTTCTGGGTTCTGCTTTAAATCAATAGTTGCAGTGTGCAGTTATCTATACAATTTTCAGCAGAGGTACTGCTACAGAAGCCTGTTATAGCAGAAAATTTTTAATGATTCAGAAAACAGAAAACTGTAGCCAGAAAATTCTACATAATTTCATATGGGAAACCATGAAGGTAGGAGAAGATTTCCTTTTTCTGTAGATTTCTGTACTGATATTGGGGATTGATCTGCCCAGGTGAAGGACCTTTCACCACCTTCAGGCAAATGGGGAACACAATTCCATAAGAATAGCTCTTCATGACATTTAAGTGGGCCCACTCCTGAAGCCTATGAGGGTCCCTCTGGATGACATCCCTTCCCTGAAATGTTTCATCAACTGCACCACAGAATTGCTGAAGATGCACTCAATCCCACTGTCTGTGTCATTAACGAGTATTTAAAATAGTATTGGCCCCCTCTACAAACCTTTAAGGGACTCCACTCAGTACTGGTTTGCACTGAAAGTCTATATGCAGCCATTAAGCCAATTCCTCATTCATCTAGCTTTCACCCACAAATTCCATGTCTCTCCAACTCTCCAATGTAAAATTGAGGTGTCAGAGGATCTGTGCTAAATCTCAGGGCAGTCCTCTGGAGAATACATAAACATAACATAAATAATACACCTCTACCCTGTCTTTTCCCCCCACCTTCTCTTCCACCTCAGTTTTCCTACAGGCCCAGTGACCAGAAGTTCTTTTCCCAGCTTTCATGACATTCAAATTCCAATCTCTTGTTTGTTTGTGGGCTTTCAGCTCATGCTCATTTTCTCACAGGTAAAATCTTTTAAAGCTTGACTATAAAGCATTCTGAGGTGAGCTATTCTCAGTCACTTTAATCTGAATTCTTTTTGTGGAATTAATTAGTGACTTCAGCAGGGATCAGGATGCAGATATTGCTGCTGAACCTCTTGCGTACTGGATTTAAGTTGATTAAATACCCTGTACAGTATGGAATGTTCATCAGACGCCTCCTCCAAAGTTTTGTAAGTGATAGCAGCAATGTCATTCACTGGGGATTTGAGAATTCTGAATTCAAATCCCACCAAACAGAAAAAGAATTTGAAACGTGGGCTGCCAGCTTTCTATATGGATGGGCTTTCTGCTGGGAAACGGGCAGCTGCTGCCTTTACTTTTGCTGCCTTTACTTTTGCTGTCTTCTGTGTGTCCCATATGGTGTGTTTTAAGCTACACATCAGGTAAGATTTCGCCCTATAGCTAGGAGAAACCATGGCCTATAAATTGTGGTGATATATAGTCAAGTGGTTGGTCAGAATTTTAACATAAGTCTTGGCTTAATCTGTTCTGGTTTGGCTTGGCAGGAAGTACTGGGAGTGTCTCAGGACTGTCACTGGCACAAACTGTTGAGTTACTTACCTGTGAATCTGAGTATGATTGACTTGCTCAAGGTTCTAGAGAAACTTGGTGGCAGAGGAGGGAAATGAACTGAATAGTCTTCTGATCGTTTAAGATGTCCATCTGCCTTGTTGATTGTGTCTATCCTTCTACCTTTGTGCACTTTTTTTCCTTCTGCACCTATTGCTATAATTCTTAATTGGAAAGAAACAGCTTTCCTGGCAGCTAAATTCTTCTATGCCTGTGTCTTTTTAAGAAATAGTGGAAAATCAGTATTAGAGGTCAAGGGATCTCATTCAACAGGCACCCAGGTGATTGATTTTACTGGTAGTTTGCACCAGTGCTAATTTGTAACCCAAACCCCCAATGTTTAGTTACCAGCACAAACAGAAGTCCTAATTTTTTTGCTTAGCTGCTCTGGAATAAGGAAGGAGAAAATTTTTTTTATTTCTTTCCACACTCACAGCATTTGAGACACAATCTTTTTTTCTTTCTAGAAATGATGCCATTCTGTTTGGTTATACGGCAAGAGAAACAATCATCCAGGCCCAATTAGCTATTTGGGTAGTTCAGCACTCAGGTACTGGTATTATTGGTTGAAATGAGCCCTAAAGCACAGCTCAAATGTTGCCAGAAAGACAGATTTTTCTAAGGCAGAGCTGCTTAATATGTGAATGGTGAAGGAAAAGTTTGAGTATAACACAGGAGAGGAAAAATCAGTGTGTTCTGTAAGGAGTCATTCAGGTTCATAAAAAATTATTCCGGTTGCATCTCTGGCTGCCTTTAACTGTTTTTGTGCTAAAGGTCACTCATTTACAGAGGTATTTTTGTGGTTTAGCAGTCTTACTGAAAGCTTAAAAAGAATCTTAAGCGAAGGCAACCTCTATTGGTCCTTTGGTTTAGAGAAGATATTGGTGGGAACTGTTAGCCGATGTTCAATGAAGTTTGGCTGTACTGCTCCGTATTGTTCTGTAGGAGCCTAGAAACTCATGTTGGAAAGCAAAGGGAAGCAGGAGGGCTGGCAGCTCTTATGGAGAAGCCAAGACATGCTTCAGGAAATAAACAGGAAGAATAAACACTTCAGCAGAATAAACAGGAAGAGCTAAGGATCTGTGTGAGGTTGCAGGGCCGTGATCTCATTAAGAACAATCCTATGATCTATGAAAATGCAGACCTGACAGGCAAATTGTTGGTGGGGAGCAGTAAAAGGAGGAATTGCTGTCTTTCAGTGACAGTTGCTGCTTACATTGCCACTATCACGGCAAGGACTGTTTACAGTTGTGAGTACCTTGGGTTTCTTTCCAAAATGAGTTAGAGAATTGTAATTTTAAATTGTTTCTAAGACTTTAAACAAATTTGACACTTAGGGTGTTCTCAAGTGGCATGATAATTGTCTGCCTTTGTGGCATTTCTTTCAGAATAATTGAAAGAATGGGCAAAATAAATTATTGTTTCTAAGCAGACTCTGCAATTTCTTCAAATTTCTAGAGGGGAAAAAAGGGGACTCCCTCCAGGAGTTTCCATTCCTTGTGCTTTTACACATAGAGCTTACTAGACCTTAGCACAGGAATGAAGAGTGGGCATCTGTGCTATGCTAGACCAATCTGAAGAAAAAATAAGAAAAATGTAGAGAGAGACAGAGAGTAAACAGATGAAGAAAACACACTTCATTGTCCTCTCTCCTGATGCTCTTATTTGTTCAGCAGCAGAGTCAAATGGTGTGGTGTACTGCAGGGTTTGAGAGTAAATCAGGCTGCAAGGGGAGTACCATGTGAAGGCAAAACTGCAATCTTTGACTTGAGGGAATATTTCTTTTTATGTTCTTTGCAGTGCTAAAGGAAGGCCTAGGATGGCTTTAGAGAGACATGGGAGAGACGGTGCATCCTGAGCTGTGGAAGCCTTTTTTGGAACTTGTTTCTACTCAACAGGATGCCAGTGTCCTCCTGCAAAACAAGAGTCTCCAACAACATAGACTCGGAAAGAAGGCAGATGTGAACTTGGTTCGTATTGGCAGTATGGTGGATCCATGTGGTATTTTCTCTCTCGTGCTTTGTCTTTACAATGAATGTGCTTGACTCTAGTATGCAATGGTCTTTAACAGCTTTGATGTTAGAGACATGTGGTGGGTTGACCCTGGCTGTATGCCAGGTGCCCATCAAGCCACTCTATCACTCAGCTGGACAGGTGGAGAAAAAAGACATGATGAAAGGCTCATGGGTTGAGATAAGGACAGGGAAATCACTCACCAATTACTGTCACACGCAAAACAGAGTCAATTTGGGGAAATTAATTTATTACCAATCAAATCACAGTAGGGTAATGAGAAATAAAACCAAATCTTAAACCACATTTCCCCTCTCCTACCTTCTTACCAGACTCAGTTTCATGCCTGACTCTTCTACCTCCTTCTCCCAAGCAGTGCAGGGGCATGGGGAATGGGGTGGAAGGCAGTTTATCATATGTTGTCTCTGCTACTCTTCCCCTGCTCCAGCATGGGGTCCTTCCTATAGAGTAGAGTCCTGCATTAATTTCTCCAATGCAGGTCCTTCCCATGGTCTGCAGTTCTTCAAGAACTGCTCCAGCACAAATTTCTTCCATGAGGTGCAGTGCCTCAGGAGTGCTCAAGTGTGGGTCCCCCATGGGGCCACAGGTCCTGACAGAAAACCTGCTCCAACATGGGCTTCCCTCTACCAGCTGCAGCTCTTGCCAGGAGCTCTTCATCGGGTCATGGTTTCCTTCAGGGCACATCCACCTGCTCCAGCACAGAGTCTTCCGTGGGCTGCAGGTGGATATCTTTGCCTTGTCTTTCCTTTCTTTTTCCTTCGTTTTCCTTTCCTTTCTTTTCCCTTCTTTTTTTTTTTTTTTTTTTTGGATGACTTTTTTGAAATAATTTGTTTTGTATTAAAGAAAATACTTTGCATATCCTGCTTCTCCTTCAGTTGCTAAGCTTCTGTCAAGAAAACTAAAACCAAGCAGACTCTATGTCTAGTAGTCTATTTACTCCTCATGTCTTCACCGTCCTTCATGAGAAAGTAATTACTTAAAGAGACTGCTAGGAGAAATAGTAGTCTTAGTAGTAGGTAAAACTAAGACCTGCTTCTGTTTTTCTGACCCTGTGAGTATTATCTGGCATGCCACCTCAATTTGAGCAGACTGAGCAAGGAAATACGTATGGCATACTACTGATACTTGCACACAGTCTGTCACCATTCAAAAAGATGTAATTTTTTTCTCCAAAGAATTGCAAAACTGAGTTGGTGTTCGGAGAGAACATGCCTTATATAAGAACTAAATAAATTAGGTTGCTTGTCTATCCAGGAGAAAGATAAGAGGTAACTTGATTATTGGCCAAAGAACCAAAATGATGGAAATTTCTGATACTATAACAGCTCTGTAATTTGACAGAAAGGGCATAATGAGATCCAGGGCCACCTTTCGCAGGTCCAGGGAGGTGATTATTGCCCTCTACTCTGCTCTGGTGAGACCCCCACTCGCAGGTCCAGGGAGGTGATTATTGCCCCCTACTCTGCTCTGGTGAGACCCCCCCACCTGGAGTACTACATCCAGCTCTGTAGGCCTCAGCACAGGAAGGACATGGACCCGCTGGAACATGTCCAGCGGAAGGCCACGAAAATGATCATAGAATCATAGAATTGTCTAGGTTGGAAGGGACCTTTAAGATCATCTCGTCCAACCGTCAACCTAACTGATAAAAAACCATCAGTAAACCACTATGCCTATGGTGAAGCATACAGTGTACAGCTCATTTGAATAGTCTGTTGCTTTGCTCTTTCTAGCTACTGCATTCACCTTAAGCTGTCCTTGGAAGGGTTTATTGCTATCCTTGGATGTCATGATATCCTCGTTGCATATCGTTCAGTTCTTTCTGTCCTCTGACCTGAAAATATTTCAGTGTTATGTGTAAAATATGATACCGGCTTGATTTTTCTCTGTAGGGAATAACAGACTAGTATCCTCTTCTCTGTAGGGAATAACAGAATAATCTTGCAGTACCTTTGGGTTTTTAAATGGCATGTAATGCGTTTTTTGGAATTAAGAGGGGTGAGACCCAGTGGTGCAGTGCCAATCTGAAAATAGTCTTTCTATTGGATGTTGTTCCTTATACAGCTGGGATAACAGCTGCTGGTGTTTGGGAACACACACTGGGGAGACATCACAGTAGACCCTCCTTCTACCCCTTCCTGAAGGCATTTATTGTCACCTCAGAGACAGGCTACTGGAGTAACCTGTACATTGAGGAATTAGTCTTCTTGACAGTTGGCACCTGTGGAGGACATATATAGAGCAGGCTGGAGTAAATTTTTTTTATTTGTGCTGCTTTGATTGAACAAAGCAAAAAACAAAGCAAAAAACCCACATTTTTCCCGAGCTTGCATTGGAAATTACTTTAAAATGCATACATTTCTAGAAGCAAGATACAATTAGTTATTATATTAATTGCAATTTATTGTTAACCTCTGGCACCCTAAAAACATTCTGCTGCTTAGTCATGTGTGCAACTGAAATTTTAATTTAATTTGTTTAATTTCATTCTATACATAGACAATGCTTAGTAAATTTGTTATGATTCTTTTACACTTTGCCCTCTTTATACTGAAAAAATGATAGATTACTTAGTCATTCTGAATAAGCAATTTGTCAAGCCTGTAAGCCATAAAAAAATAAGTGCATAAATAATTCATTGCCTACTCTGGTAGTAGAAATAATGTACATTTGGAAAATTCTAATTAAAATAATCAAGATATTAATCATTTGATAGAAAGTTATTTATTAAACAGGATTAATTCTCTTAAAGATGTGCTTTAAACTTGGAGTATTAATGTGTTCTTACATGGGACTCAGTAAATTAGAAGTTTTTCTTTTTTAATCAGCAACTTCATAAAACGTGTGGCACCTTAGTAAATGGACATAAAAATGTATTTTTGCAATACTTCATAGTGTTACAGAGGAAAAATCATTTAAGGGGATGTTTCTTATACTTTAGTTAGGATCTAATTTAAAGTACATTTAATGAAACAAGTTTTTCTTGAGAAGTACATTTATTTAAAAAATATCTGCAGAATGATTCTCAGTCCAAGCTTTTCATAAGATAGTATTCATGTTATTTGCCATAGCCTAAGTTACATATATGTATGTACAAATGCAGAAAGAAAATAATTTTACTTGGAGGCTTACATACACAGAATATTGTGAACTTTACATTGAGCCGGATTCAAACCCAGCATGAGTCTTTGCAATCCAATGCTCCTTGCTGCAGTAATCCAGTGGCAGATGATGAACTTCAGCTCTAATCTTGCAGTTCTGCACTTACATGAAGGTCTGTTGACTTTTTTGGGTGGCCTGTATAGCAATTTGTACACACCAAATATATTACTTTATTACTCTCTGTTCTTGTATAGAACAGAGAGTAATACCCTTGTGTAGATGGGTAACTTTACCTCTGTGACCAGTCTCATTGATGGGTGGGGAATGTTTTTTTTATGAACTGCTCTCTTGAAGTTAAGAAAAGTGGAGGATGAAAATGAAGTTCATTCAGCAGAAAGCTTTGATACTTCAGAAACATACTTTCAATGGATGAAGCACAACCAATGCCTGACATCTCATTTTGGCTTTTAGCTAACAATCTCCTTATTACTAATATTGTGGCAGTACCTTAAATGATTAAAATATGCTACTAGAGATATACTGTTTTCTGCTGATAAACCAATGCTCCCTTCTGATCACCATAGTTCAGGTTTTGCTACACAGAGCAGACAAATTGGTGCTTAAATCATGGCAATAAATTAATCTGCTATTTGCGTGTTTACTTCTTGGTTGGTTGGTTTTTTTCCTGCAGTAAATTCAGCAGAGGCTTTCCTGTGTAGTCTGGATCCACAATGTTTATCTTCAGTGTTCTCTTTTCCTGAATGAAGCCTGGTTCATTATGAGGCTTTCAGTTTATATCTAGTTCTTTTACTGATAGCCCAGAAGTTCTATTCTAGTACTAAATAGTACTAGTTAAATCTTGTTGAATGTGGTTATGAGTCTTCAAAACTATAGAAGAACAGAGGAGGTGGGAGGAAGTCCATGACACAAAAATGGTAATTTCCATGTCAGATAAACATACTACCAGTTATTTATGTACAGAAACAAATAACAAATTGATGAAAAGGGTATATTACGTATGCAACTTACAGGCCTTCATGTGTGTTGTCCATATTTGAATGGTGTTAGCTTGGGCTTTTTGTATGTGTGAACAGATCTGCTTTAAGACTGTTCAGATGGATTTTAGAAAGTATTGGTATGGAAAGGAAGATCCTTATATTGAGCTGCCTTCAGAAACTATGCAACTTTAATTTAAACTTCTGCAAGTGTCTAACCCAAGTGAAGACAATGTAAGAGATGCAAAACCCAAAGATTACTGTGTTAATATCTATAGAAGCTGAATATACTGTAGTGGAATGAGGGTAGGAAAGGGAAACTGTGAGAGCAGAGAACATACATACCATGGAAGGGAGGTTGAGGGCTACCAGAAGTTTGGTAAGAATTTAAAACTGATTATATTGTAAGACTTGTGTAATAATGAGGCTGTTAGGGGCTCCAACAAATGCTGAAGTGGGTGAAGCTACCAAAAAATGTGATACAAGAAAGATGTTCAAATAATATGTATGGAGGCCTTGGGCCATGACCTGCTTGAGTTATGGATCAAGGTCAATAGAGCACATTCAGGTAAATTGGAGAACTTCAGGAAGCAGGTAAGACAGTAGATTTTCAGGGCAGAAACCATTTCTGACTGATCTGTAGAAGGGAGAAATTACAGTGCTCTAGGTGGAGTTTAGAGTACGGGCCTGGTAAGGCAAGTGCACAGTTCTATGTAAGCAGCGTAGCTCACAGTAGCAAAAAACTGGTGAAATGGTTGTTTATCCACCCCACACTTTACTAAAACATCAGCTGTGTTAAAATGAGGGATTAGAGATGATGGAAATCCCTATGTTGTATATCTGCAATGATCAACTGTGGAGCAGCGTTACTGTGAGAACAACTGAGGAATTTAATAGTGTTTCTATTAGAAAATGCCAAATCTTCTGAGCTACATGGTTGAAAAGGCTTTACTTGTTTTGATTAAACTTTCAGGGGCAAAGACTTTTCCGGTCTGAGATGGAAATCCAGGTTAAGAGAGGACATTGACTTATTTAATGTCCAGTAACTTATTGTTAGAAGATTCGTCTATGGCATTGAAGTTTTCATTCTAAGTCTGTGCTTTCCATTGATACAAACAGGCACTCCTGACTTTTTAAATATCGCAAGTCTACTGTGAAACTAGGAAGAATTTCCATGGGGTAGGAAATATTTCTCAGCCAGTAATAGTACTTATCATTAAAAAGGCACAGCTTGATAAATAAGTTTTAATTTATTTTAACTTTAAAATGTGATCCCCCAAATTATCACGGGCACGAGGAAACAGATTCTGTAAGTTGCATTTAGAGCAGTTACTGAAGTATTTTGTTTGTGCATTGGGGGAATAAATAAAATTTCAAGTTTCTCATAAAACTTTCCTTTTAGGAAGCTGCTAGGTGACATGGACCTGAATATGCCGCAGGGTTTTGGTTTCAAGTTGTATTTTAAACCAGAAGCCTGTCTTTGGAGTAAAACTAAAGAAAGAAAACTTGAGTAAAACAAGAAAGTTTTTGATCTCATGAGGACCTTATAATCTAAAAAAGTGAACTCTTAAAATGGCTTAACAGATTCTTGGTTACAAGCTTCTTATAATTTTGGAGTAAATACAGAGGAGAGCCTTAAATGTTTTAAGTCAGAAACATTATGGTACAATACATATCTGCTATACAAACAGTGGGTACTAGAGAGTCAAGCTGCTTTTTACTCTTGCTCTGTTCTCACTTTCTTGATCTGTAAATACACAACGGAATTGATCTAGGAAAACTTAGTAACATTGGGGTTTTTCTTTACCCAGATCTGTGAAGGGCAAAGAAAAATTAATTCCATTAAAGCACTTGTTACTAAAGAAGTTACAAGAATCTCAGCTATGGTACTTGAAGAAACACTGCTGCAAGAAATTACAGAATAGAATTTCAACAGAGGTTACACAGGTATTTGTAGATGCTGCTGTGGAAATAAAGAGCTTTTATGTTCACCAGATTTCCTTTTAAAGACAGATGAAACACTAATAGATATTTGCAAAGTAAATTAAACTGTATCTAGAGTATTGTAATAAATAAAGGGTCAAACAGGTAATCGCTGAGAGACCTGCAACTGCTTGCCAAGTCTGAAACTTGGGGAAAAAACACCTGAACACTAAAAGCCTTCTCAAACATCTTACAAGGAATCTAAGTCCCACATGAAATGTAAATGAAAATATCAACTGCAGGAATCCAATGTGAGGTTAATTTTCAACATGCTTAGCCAAGACAACATTTTGAAGTAAGAAAGTAAGATTTCTGTTCTGTTATTTACAAATGAGTGAGTCTTAAGCTTTGCAGTCTGATTAGTGTTGGGAGATGTACCAGCCATTCTCAGAGTAAGGTCGGCTAGATGTCTGTGTATTTGGATAGACAGGTATCTAAATCTCCTTGAAATGCAAAACCAGACAAGAAATCTTCTCTTATTTGCTCTTTCCTCTGCAGCCAAAAGTACCCTGAGAGAAGACATGTCAGTGCTTCTGCTTGTAATCATCCGCAGAGCATGGATTTGAAGAAGCAATCCTGTAAAAGTTAACTAAAGTGGTGATTAATTCAAAGCAGATAGGAAGCATGTGTGGTAGTTGGCAATAACACTATTCATGCTTCAAGTGCTTGAAAGAGGTGCTCTTTATTAGGTGACTGCTTCCAAAGACCTGTGCTGAAGACGATGTATGTTTCTGTTATGGCCTTCCCCCAAACTCCCTGTGTCTGGGAAATTAAATTGCTGGCAGGCACAGTTACAGTGCCACCACATGGTTTTGAAGTTATGAGACTATAGGGACCCCTTCAACCTCTTTTCAGTTTCTGTGGCTGCCACAGATTTCAGTGACTTTTTAAAGTTTCCTAAGCCCTATGTGGTGGTTCTTGTTTGTTCTTTGGTTTTGTCCACAGAGGTTTTGTTCAAAAGAGGCGCTCCTACTAGACATGCTTTCTTCTTCCAGTGCAGAGGTGAGCTGATTGCATTTGTGGACTACAGCTGTGCTATGGGAGAGCCCAGTGCTTTTTGCAGCTTCAGGGAAAAGTTTTTTTTTTATTTTTAGCTGAATGATGCAAGGAGGCTCAATTCTCCTTTCCCGGCTTGTTTGAACTTGTCTCCTGTGACTCACACTGAAACCCAGTGAACCTTTTACTGTGGATCTGTATTTAGACACACCACTTCAAAATTTAATGTGTATCAACCTCTCTTGTATATAGGTATCTAAAATTAGATATTAATGAAACATTACTGTATGCTAGATTAATCCCTATTTAGATAAATGCTTTTATGGTTAAAAAACAGATTTTTTAAGTTTTTACCTACTGTTATATACTTTTGCTGATTCTTACTAGATTTTCAGTTCTTCTAGCAGCAGAAGTCTACCTGTACTAAGATATTGTTTTATACATCATACATTGTGATCTGTCCTGAAATATTTGGACTATAGTAATCTTTCACAGAATATGCTACATGCATATATTAACATTGGAAAATGAGTCAATCCAGTGTGATTATTCACCTAGAGACCTGACTTGACTTCTCCATTTTTCTCTGAAGCAATTTCATAAGAACTATGAAATACCTTTACGATGCTTCTACTGTTTTCATGAGGGTTTCTTCTCTTGTATATGCATCAAACAATTAGGAACAAACTTGGCTATTATTAGGACAATTGTACTGTTTCAGAAGTTTTTTTTTCCCTTGAGGTTTTATATTAAAAGTAGGTGTGTAACTAAAAAAATATTGTGATTTATAAAAGTATTGAGTCTTGTACCTGTCTCATGTCAGAGTATCTAGTAGCTGTGGCTGATGAAATAAAGCCACTTGGATTTGGATGCTAAAATACAGATTTATGTCAGTGGCGACTTAAAGGCATACAAGTTGGAGCACTTTGGCCTAAGTTCCAAAGCTCTTTTTTTTCTGAAGACAGCTTTGACAAAGTAAAACAATTCATAGGTCTGAAATATTGCCAGCAGTTTTTCATGAAGAGGAGAGGTTATTCACATTTCTCCCTGCTGGTGCCTTGAAATACATTTCTGATAAGTAGACAGCTACTTTTGCTGTACTCTGTTGTACTTGGTCCATGCTATGGTGCTGCTCACTGCCTGGTCTTTGATCAGAGCAGGTCACTACTGCCTTTCTGTATTATGCTTTTGGTGGGATGTATTTACAGCTGTAGACATCTCTAAGATGCAAGCAAGGTTTCTCATATATCTCTATAACGCACACTGTATATTTTTATAGCCTTATATTTTTTTCACTGACCCTGAGCTCGCTGAATCAAGATATTGGGCTCTTGGTACTAAAATGGAGTGCATGGCAGTTACAGAAACTGAGTACTTGGCGTTTTCTTCCTGATCCAATCACTGAACTCTTCAGTGGAACAAGGCAGTAAGGCTTAAAAAGGTACAGTGTTTTGATTTCCACAGCCTTGGGAACCTAGATTGAGATGTCTGGATGTCAGGTCTCTGTGACTCTGGTCTCTGAAAATTTAAGTCCAAGCTGTTTTCATTTGGGTCAGTGTGATCCATGGTACTGAGAATGGGAGGAATCAAAAAATTAGAGTTGTATATTCAGATTTGTTTATGAGTATATAAACTGGGCGCCTACTGACATCTCGTAAAACTCAGCATTGTCAGATATTATGCAAGCACTTGATGCTTATGAATAGTCCCTTTATCATGCTGTGCAGGGCTTTGTCCTCCATCGGAACAAGGGTAACAACGCTTGTCTGAAACATTACATTCATTTATCCTCTTTTGCAGCTTCTTGGATGAAAATCACTGTCAGCTGCAATTTGACACAGTCTAAATAATAAAAGGTTGGATACTGGGAGACTTCCCCTTGTATTCAGAATAATCCTTTTGTGTTGAACTGTACTGCTTATGGTTAATTTTGTTTCCTGTCCCTATATTAACTAAAAAAAAAACCCAAACCAACCAACACCCAAAGAAAAAAACACGCAACCACTTTCTGCTGTACTCTTTATCTTTCACATTGACCTTTGAAGCAGAACTGCCCATGACTGGTGAGTATCACACAGCTCTGACCTGTGTATTTGGAAGATTTTGCTAATATGTTACTGAAGCAGTGGTTCTCTTCAAAACCAAAAAATTTTACTATCCTTTATTTTGCACCAAGCTTGCTAGGAGAAGCTGCCTCAGAAAGTGGATTCTGTTCTCCATTTTCTGTGGTCTTTTTTTTAAACTTAACCTCCAGACCATTGCCAAAAGATCTTGGTGACCATGTTAGACAAGAGAGTGACCTGTAGGCATGCCTGTATGGTGCAGAAAAGCACCATTGAACTGGTTCTGTCTATGCTACCTCCAAGATGGAAGCAGAAATCATAGAATTATAGAATGGTCCAGGCTAGAAGGGACCTCCAAAGGTCATCTAGTCCGACCTCCCCGCAGGCAGCAGGGACACCCCCAACTAGACCAGGTTGCCCAGGGCCTCGTTGAGCCTCATCTTGAATATCTCCAGGGATGGGGCCTCAATCACCTCCCTGAGCAACCTGTTCCAGTGTTCCACCATCCTCATAGTAAAGAACTTGTTCTTAATATCCCATCCAAATCTGCTCTTCTCCAGCTCAAAGCCATTGCCCCTCATCCTGTCACTACAGGCCTTTCTAAACAGGCTCTCCCCAGCCTTCCTGTAGGCCCCCCTCAGGTACTGGAAGGCTGCTATTAGGTCTCCCCGGAGCCTCCTCTTCTCCAGGCTGAACAACCCCAGCTCCCTCAACCTGCCCTCGTAGCGGAGGTTCTCCAAACCCCTGATCATCCTTGTGGCCCTCCTCTGGACCCTCTCCATCAGGTCCATGTCCTTCTTATATTGAGGGCTCCAGACCTGCACACAATACTCCAGGTGAGGTCTCACCAGAGCAGAGTAAAGGGGAAGAATACCCTCTCTGGACCTGCTGGCAACGCATCTCTTGATGCAGCCCAGGATGGGATTGGCCTTCTGGGCTGCAAGTGCACACTGCCTGCTCATGTCCAGCTTCCTATCCATCAGCACCCCCAAGTCCCTTTCCTCAGGGATGCTTTCTAATATATCATCCCCTAGTCTATGGGCTATGTGGGACATATATGTGTGGGCTAGATGTGTAATCAGTCAGTTAAGCCTACTAGCAGTGTTTATGGGTAGTAACGTGTTGGTGCTGATTCTGAAAAAGCTATGTGCTGTTGGAGATGACAGATCTACCTGTTTGTGCCTCCACTAGTTTGAGATCTCTTTCTCTAGTCTTCTCCGTAGAAGACTGAAAGAAGCGTTATGTTGCCTAATGTCATCGCCCTGCCTCCCTTCCATTTCTGTGTTTGTAACAGGTGGCAGGGAGCAGGTATATTTGCTCCAATTTATGTGACGTTTGTCCTCCTTTTTTTTTTTCAGCTTTCTGCTTAGGTATAGTTTGTGTCACCCATTTCCTCAGCACCCTCTTATAAGCATGTTTAACTGAGCTTTGATGTGTGGGAGGGGAAGTATGTGCTAATTCCTAGTGGGACAACTGCTCAAGATGCAAAAGATCCCCAAAAGATCTTGGGAATCCCCCAAAAAATTTGTACAAAATAAAATTATTTCAGTTATTTATCTAATGGAAAAGCCGTTCTTCCACAATAACCCAAGAGCCATTGAAAAAAATGTTCCTGTATTTCTACAGGAGATTAAAATACTTTTAAAATTCATGTATCAATCAAGCCCTTTAAAGGAGGTGGAGCAAATATTTTAAGATTAAAAGAATTTTACTGCTTCTCAGGAGTCATAGCTTAAATTAACGGGATACTTAGCTCTGAAGCTAAGTCTGAAGACTTCAGACAATTTAGTAGAAAACTTGTTTTTTTTTTTTTGTTTTGATATTACAATTCCTATTCCCTCATCTACTGAAAATGTTCTGGTTTAGTTCAAAAAGTTATAAGGATGATGTGGGTGAACAGGATTGTAGAAGAAGCAGAGACCAGAAGAAGAAATAGAAGAAGCAGGAACACTGTCAGGGGACGGCACGTGATCAAGTCCTAACGACTCATAAACTCATAAACAACGACCCTACTGATTGAGGGGAATTCCCCCCGCCTGGCAGTTGGGAGTTGCAGGGGGGTGTCGGTTGGGAAAGAAAATACATTAGTACTATATAAGCTGCCTGTTGGTTATAATAAACGATTCTGGTTGCATCACCGACCGGGGTCTGTGCCTGCATACACTACAGGGTGATACAAATTATTTTCTAATAAACTGTTTGCATGAAAACCAGAACACTGTTCCTGACATGCTGTTTGCTAGGAAAGAGAAGCATGCTCACTTCTGAAACAGTGTCTTAAGAACTTTGCTCTCTTTGTAGGCAATACTGTTCTCTTAGTCCAGGAATAGATCAGAAAAAGCTTGTTGCTAGTATGATTTATAGATTTACAGATATTTATGTGAAAATAATGTCTATGATAGTTGCTGTTGGCTCCCCCACTCATGACATGAATCTAAAAATATGACATGAATTAAAAATATACCAAGAAATAGATGTTTATTAGTATTAAGTGATGTGACTGATGAGACTTTTGGAGCACTTGAAATAGTATGTGACGTAAAAGGTCCTGCAGATTTAGTGTTCTCACTTGTTTGGGCTAGATTTCCTCAGTGGTCTTGAGTTTCATTTATTATGTTGAAAATGTTCTTTCACTTGGAGAGTCCTTATCAGCTTAGAAGAGAGAGGATGAGACAAGCAAAAGTAAGATGGGAAGTGGTTTGTAGTTGAGTATCTTTTGGACAAGGCCTTCTGAAGATGCTAGTTGCTATTAAAAGGATATAAAAACAGCTTGGATCTTGTTTAGGTGACTTTCTGTGGGCCTTTTCCTGCTGTTGTTAAGCTTTATTGAATATACCTTCATAGAAAACAACATAAATCTGTTGTTAACCACAAAGTATTAAGGTAGAAGCTGAAACATGGTCACATAATACATGTTGTCCTGTTGACTTGCATGCTATAGCGTTATTATCACTAAATGAGGAATGCAGTATTGGGATAAAACTAACAAAAAGGAATTCCGTGTCTAGACTGGTGAAGAGGATTAAGGTTTGCAGTGGGACAGTCTTTTTACTAAAAGGACAGCCTTTGTATTAAAAGGATGATTTAGCTGGGAAAGACAGATGTGCTGTTGACGAGTATATTCTGCAGTAAGGTGATGACTGCCTTCCATGGCTGTTGGGACTAATTAAGTCGTCATGCAGCAGTGCTGCCTATTGAATTCTATCCTGCTGCTGTGCTATGTCTTCTTTAACTGTAGTTTAGGATTTCAGTGTGACATCAGAAGGAACTGAGAGAAAGAAAAGGGAGAGAGATACCATTACTGCTTTTATCTGAAGTAGATTTCAAGGGTGCTGGAGTGAGGAATAGGCATGCTTTCTGACAAACATTGCAGTAACCTCTTTGAAATCAGTAGTGTTGGGTCCACATCACAGGCTTTCCATTGCTCTAAATCACTGCACTTCTGTTGAAGTTTGAACTTTGCCACATGAAAATCAGGGTGATGCTTGATGTTGGAGAGGGAAAAGACACGCTAATTGTTGGTGGGATCACTGGAGGAAAAAAAAGAAGAATGTTTAAGGAAGCCCTCCTGTATGAGTGTCCTGAAGGAGTCCCTATAGCTCTCTGGAAACTTTCTCCAATTCCGTTGATTTAAATAGGCTAAAACAACCATCCCCACTAGTTGCAATGGACACATATATATATCTCCAAATGGGCAGGTGCATGGCAGCATGATGACTGCCTGGCAAAAGGGCATGTCCTCTGCTTCTCCTAAGCTTCCAGCACCCAGTAAAATCAATGCAGCCACACAGACAGAGCTCCAGTCAGAGCATGTGACCGTTCAGGTTTCAGGCTGCAGCATGTGCCTTTGGTTACTCCCAGAGATGGAGGGCAGTAGCAAGCACATCCATGGGAGGTATGTCCAAGTAGATGAACTGTTCTTCCTGGTGGCCGAGCTTCAGAAGGAGGTGGGCAGACTGAGGAGCATCTAGGAGTCCGAGAAAAAGAGAGACCAATGGAGCTATACAATCTCTGGTACACACATGCCAGCTCAGCAAGGACACTACTGAGGGAGGTCCAGTATCTGTTCTGTGTCAGGATGAAGGCAGTGATATTACAGTCAGATAGAAGTGGAAGCCAGATACTGCATGGAGCTGGACGAAGAGCCTCCCCTTGCCCTCTGGGATACCTTTATGCAACAGATATAAAGCTCTGAACATGGTGGAGAAAGGACATGATGAGATGGAGGAAAAAAAACCTGTGCAAGCTCTCTTACCAAGGTCAGATCAACCAACCCCTTGTGTAAAGACCTGCATTGTGACCAGCACTGAGAAGAAACAGCAGCAAGTTATGGTTGTAGGTTACTCCATCCTGAGTGGAAGGGAGGCACACATCTGCTGACCAGACTCACTTTTCAGAAGTTTGTTTTCTCCCTGGGATCTGTATCAGGGAACTCACCAGAAAACTGACAAGCTTGGTACTGACTTTGCATTATTACCCTCTCCTGTTCTTTCACATGGGTAGTAATGATGTTGCAACAAGAAGTCCAAGGTCAATCAAAAGAGATTTCAGTGCCCTGGTAAGAATGCTAAAGGATTCATGAGCACAAATAGTGTTTTCCTCAGTCCTCCCAGTAATGGTGAGAGACACTGGAAGAAGCAGGCATGCCCAAGACATCAATGCCTGGCTCCAGGACTGGTGCCTCCACCAAAGCTTTACTTTTTATAACCATGGAAGAGTCTTCGAGACACAAAGTATGCTGGGGTGTGATGAGATCCACCTGTCATTAAATGCTTTGGGGAAATGCTTCTTTTCTGGAAAATTGCCAGGAGTGATTGAGCATGCTTTAAACCAGAATTGCTGGGGGAAGGGATACTTTTATGAGAGCTGAAGGTAAGCCCAAGGATGGAATGGCACCATCTGAGGTTGGCAATATTATTGGGAGCATTTAACTTGCTCTGGGTCCTTATGGAAGATTTCAACTTCCCAGACATCAACTGGGAACACATAGCACATACTGCTATGACAGTCAAGTCTGGGAGATTCCTGAAGTTTGTGGAAGATGATTGTGGAGAAAGACCTGGCAGTCCTGGTGGACAAGAAGTTGACAACAAGCAATGTGGGGTTGTGGCCAAGCAGGCCAATGGTCTCCTTGGGTGCATTAAGAAGACAGTGGCCAGCAGATCAAAGGAGGTCATCGTCCCCCTCTACTCTGCCCTGGTGAGGCCCCATCTGGAGCACTGTGTCCAATTCTGGGCTCCCCAGTTCAAGAAAGACAGGGAACTGCTGGAAAGGGTACAGCGGAGGGTTACGAAGATGATCAGGGGACTATACCAGCTGTCTTATGAGGGAAGGCTGAGAGGCCTTGGTCTCTTTACCCTGGAGAAGAAAAAACTGAGAGGGGATCTTATCAGTGCTTGTAAATACTTAAAGGGAGGGTGTAAACAGGATGGGGCCAGTCTTTTTGCAGTGGTGCCCAGTGACAGGACAAGGAGCAATGGGCACAAACTGGAGCACAGGAAGTTCTGTCTGAACATGCGGAAAAACTTTTTAACTTTGAGGGTGACAGAGCACTGGAACAGGCTGCCCAGAGAGGTTGTGGAGGTTGACTATCTTTTCTGGAGATATTCAAAACCTGCCTGTCCAACCTGCTCTAGGTTCTTTGGCAGGGGGGTTGGACTAAGTGGTCTCCAGATGTCCAACCCCTATCGCTCTGTGATTCTGTAAATTTGTCACAAGTGCTCAATGATCCAGCTTGGAAAGGTGCCCTCCTAGAATACTTGTTTGTGGATAGAGAAGGACTTGTGGGAGATATGATGGTAGGTGGCTGTCTTGGCCACAGTAATCACAAAATTAAAATTTTTGGTGTAATGAGGAAAAAAATGGTCAGCAGAGTTGCTACTCTGGATTTCAAGGTAGCAAACTTTAAGCTACTTAGGAATATCCCCATATTCCCCCTGGGAATCTGCTTTTGAGGGCTTAAGGGTCCATGAGTGATGGTCAGATTTTAAGAACCAGGCAATCCCATTGCATCACAAATCAAGCAAGTGGGGCAGAAAAGCAGCTTGGCTGAACAGGGGACTCCTCTTGGAATTTAGGAGGAAAAAGAAATTGTATGATTTCTGGAAACGATATCAGGCTTCACAGGAAGGTTACAGAGCTGTGGCATAAGACAAGAAAGGCCAAAGCTCAACTAGAGCTGAAACTGACCACTGTTGTGTCAGGCAACAAGAAAGCCTTTTGAAAATATGTTAATAGCAAAGGAGGACCAAGGAAAACATTGAACCAATACTTGTTGAAGATGGTCACCTGACAAAGAGGGATGAAGAAAAAGCAGAGGTGTTCAATGGTTTATTTGCCTCGGTCTTTAATAATACTGATAGACCTTGGGCTGCCTGGACCTGAGACCTGAGACAGAGGACCACAAGTGTGGGAGCAGTGAATTTCTGTTCATGGAGAGGACCACAAGTGATTAAGGGATTAAAGGCACCATCAGCAAGTTTGCGGGACAATGAAATTGTAAGGGGACAGCTATAGCAGCTGAATGCTCACAAGTCCATGGGGCCTGATGGGATTCATTCCAGAGTACTGAAGGAGCTAGCGGATATTATGTCAGGACCCTTCTCAATCATCTGCCAAAGGTCTTGAGAGTCTGGGGAGATTCCTGCTGACTGGAAGCTAATCAATGTTATTCTGATCTACAAGAAGTATGTGAGGGAAGACTCAGGAAACTAGACCTGTTAGTCTAACTACAGTACCTACAAAAAGGACAATGCAGTCATCAGGCACAGTCAACGTGGGTTCACAAAGGGCAAGTCCTGTGTCGTGGTTTGGCCTCAGATAGCAACCTTTAAAGAGAAAACAACCACACGGAACCACTGTGTCCCCTCCCCCACTGGCTGTGAGGGGAGAATCAGAAGAAAAAGGCAGAATTTGTGGTTTGATACAAAGGCAGTTTCACAGAACAGCAAAGGGAACAACAAAACAACAACACTAACACTGAGAGAGGAGTATACAACCACGATTACGATACCGCTGCTGGACACAAGACCTGGGACCTCCCAGCCCACTCACGGGTGGTGACTTCCTGCTCCCTCCCAGGCCCAGCTCCCAGCTACCTCCTGGGCATGGCTCATGTGGGATGGAATAGCTGTGTCCCTGCTGGAGCCTGGGGAGAATTTACCCTCTCCCTGCCAGAGCCAGGACATTATCCACCCCTTATTCCATACCATCTCTGCCATGCCCAGATCTCACAGTTTCCAATGAAATGCCATCACCTTCCTGTGTCAGATATATATATGTACATATATATCCATACAAATATAATATCCTTAGTCTATGGGCCACCCCTCTAAGATGTCCATTGAGTTAATTTAATCCATGACTTTGGGCTACATCTATTAGAACAGTCTCTCAGGGCAGGCAAGATGGTGTGTGTGGGGCTGGACTGTCGCATGCTGTATTTTCAGGGCTTGCAGCTGATGTATCCGGTGCAGCTCATGCTCATGATCCATGGGTTGAAGATGTCGATCTCAATGAAGTTGCTGGGCGCCAGCTGCTGAAGTCAGTTCTGACCCTTCACCATTGCACTTCATTAGGTTTTTCATCAGAGTCCATCTGTCATTAGTTTTGGTGATTCAACCGATAGCAGTTATAGAAATGAGGATGTACAGTGGAAGGGTTATTTAGCAATTAACATCATAAGATTTCATTCATTGGCTATTCTCACCCCAAACCAGGTCCCCATGAGGTACACACTGCACTTACCCATCCCTCCGCATCACCCACCAAGTGCACCCAAGTCCTTGAGCAAAGGCAATCCCAATAATGGGTTTGCCTTTCCCTGAGGCAGGACTAACCCAGACTGTCTTCCCCAACATATTCTTCATGTGCACTACGGGGACTTTATCCCCTTCTATACTATCGGGAAGTTTTGATTGGGCAGGGCCAGCTTGATTCATAGATCCCCTGGTGTTAACTAGCCAGGTAGCCTTTGCTAAATGTGTATCCCAATCCCACTACCCATTGCTCTCAGTGCTGTTTTTAACAGTCCATTGTACAGTTCGATCTTCCCAGAGGCTGGTGCATGGTGGGGGATGTGATAGACCCACTCAATACCATGCTCTTTGGCCCAGATGTCAATGAGGCTGTTCTGGAAATGAGTCTCATTGTCCAACTCAATTCTCTCTGGGGAGCCATGTCGCAACAGAACTTGCTTTTCAAGGCCCAGGATGGTGTTCCGGGCGGTGGCATGGGGCACAGGGTATGTTTCCAGCCATCCAATGGTTGCTTCCGCCATTGTGAGCACACGACACTTGCCTCGGGAGGTTTGTGGGAGTGTGATATAATTGATCTGCCAGGCCTCCCCGTATTTATATTTCAGCCATTCTTCTCCATACCAAAGGGGCTTTAATCGCTTGGCTTGCTTGATTGCAGCACATGGCTCTCATTCATGGATGACCTGTGCAACAATGCCCATGGTCAAATCCACCCCTCAGTCATGAGCCCATCTATATGTGACGTCTCCTCCTTGATGGCATGAGGAGTCATGGGCCCATCAAGCTATGAATAATTCGCCTTTACGTTGCCAGTCCAGATGCACCTGAGCCACTTCAGTCTTGGCAGCCCGATTCACCTGCTGGTTGTTGAGATGTTCCTCAGTGGCCTGGCTCTTGGGCGCATGGGCATCTACGTGACGTACTTTCACAACCAGATTCTCTATCCGGGCAGCAGTATCTTGCCACAACTCAGCAGCCCAGCTAGTTTTGCCTCTACGCTGCCAGCTGCTCTTTTTCCACTGCTATAACCACCCGTGGCATGGGGCACAGGGTATGTTTCCAGCCATCCAATGGTTGCTTCCGCCATTGTGAGCACACGACACTTGCCTCGGGAGGTTTGTGGGAGTGTGATATAATTGATCTGCCAGGCCTCCCCGTATTTATATTTCAGCCATTCTTCTCCATACCAAAGGGGCTTTAATCGCTTGGCTTGCTTGATTGCAGCACATGGCTCTCATTCATGGATGACCTGTGCAACAATGCCCATGGTCAAATCCACCCCTCAGTCATGAGCCCATCTATATGTGACGTCTCCTCCTTGATGGCATGAGGAGTCATGGGCCCATCAAGCTATGAATAATTCACCTTTACGTTGCCAGTCCAGATGCACCTGAGCCACTTCAATCTTGGCAGCCCGATTCACCTGCTGGTTGTTCAGATGTTCCTCAGTGGCCTGGCTCTTGGGCGCATGGGCATCTACGTGACGTACTTTCACAACCAGATTCTCTATCCGGGCAGCAGTATCTTGCCACAACTCAGCAGCCCAACTAGTTTTGCCTCTACGCTGCCAGCTGCTCTTTTTCCACTGCTATAACCACCTCCCCAGAGCATTTGCCACCATCCATTAATCGGTACAGAGATAAAGTACCAGCCATTTTTCTCACTCGGCAACATCTAAAGCCAGCTGAATTGCTTTCACCTTTGTAAACAGGCTCGATTCACCTTGTCCTTCAGTGGCTTCTGCAACTTGTCCTGTGGGACTCCACATGGCAGCCTTCCATTTTCAATGTCTTCCCACAATCCGGCAGGACCCATCAATGAGAAGGAGGTGCTGATCTCTTCTCATAGAATCACAGAATGATATGGGGTTGGAAGGGACCCCTGGAGATCATCTACTCCAACCCCCCTGCCAGAGCAGGTCCACCTAGAGCAGGTTGCACAGGAACATGTCCAGGCAGGTTTTGAATGTCTCTAGAGAAGGAGACTCCACCACCTCCCAGGGCAGCCTCTGCCAGGGCTCTGCCACCCTCAAAGTGAAGAAGTTCCTCCTCATGTTTAGGTGGAACTTCTTATAGTCAAGTTTTTTCAGAAGCTCCCTGTTCAGCCACGCAGGCCTCCTGCTTCCCTTGCCTGATTTCTTGCTCTTAGGGATCCTGAGCTTGGAGAAAGTGATGTTTCAATATTGACCATCTCTCTTGAGCTCCCTTACCTTCCAGAGCCTTATGCCATGGGATTTCTCCTGGTATTTTCTTGAAGAGGTTGAATTTAGCCTTCCTGAAGTCCAAGATTTCAGTTCTGCTTGTTGTTTTGCACATACTACCCATGATCTTGAACGCTATATTAATTGACTAGATCCATCTGTTCCTCCCAACATCATTGCCCGCAACTGGAGGGAGAGATGAAAAAATAACCTGTGCCCCAGACTCCCTTCTTGAAGAGGTTGAATTTAGCCTTCCTGAAGTCCAAGATTTCAATTCTGCTTGTTGTTTTGCACATACTACCCATGATCTTGAACGCTATATTGATTGACTGGATCCATCTGTTCCTCCTAACATCATTGCCTGCAACTGGAGGGAGAGACGAAAAAATAACCTGTGCCCCAGACTCCCTTACTAGCCCTCCCAACGCCCTGAAGTCTCTTTTTATGGATCTTGAGCTGTGAGTCACAGATTCCCCTGCATCTACATGGAAAATCAATAATGAATAATAGTCTGAAGGAAATACTAAGCCAGGAAGTTTCCTGGTAACATCCTTAACCCAGTCTCCAGGAAGACAGCAGACTTCCCTCTGAGGAGGGTCCACACAGCATACTGGGCCCTCCGCCCCCATTAGGAAGGAGTCACCAACAACTAGAAACTTTCTCCTTGGGGGTGTGGTGGTGGGTGACGGTATCCAGTGATAGGATGCATGGGAATGGTTCAAAGCTACACCAGGGGAGTTTAAGACTGGACATTAGGAAGCATGTCTTTACCGAGAGGGTGGTCAAACACTGGAACAGGCTTCTTAGAGAGATAGTTGATGCCCCAAGCATGTCAGTGTTTAAGAGACATTTGCACAATGACCTTAATAATGTGCTATAACTTTTGGTAAGCCCTAAATTGGTCGGGCAGTTGGTCTAGGTGGTCATTGTATGTCCCTTCCAACTGAAACTGCTCTATTCCTTCCAACTGGAACTACTCATTGTTGCATGAGGACAAGATTTGCCAGATCCAAACAGATCATGGGAGCCTACCCCCTGAACAAAGAGGAAGGAAGACAGGAAAGATTCCTTGTGAGATACTCAAGAGGTGATCTAGGAAGGCATAGGAGGTAATAGGAGGATGGAAAGCAGGTGACATACAAACACAAAACAAGTTTTATTTCTCTTCAGAGCTTTGGCAGAATTGTGCCTGGGAAGAGTTGCTAGGGAAGGGTACTATTTAAGAGTAGTGTGACAGAGATGGGGTTTCTCTCAACTTAGATGGGAACTTCCATCTGCCTCCAGCAGATCCTCAGCGAAGGAGCTGGTGTAAAAGCAGGATTCCTTCACAATATTATATTTTCAGATGCTCAATCTTTTTGAATATCATCTGCCTGACAGCATGCCTACTCCTGTAAGACAGACTTGTTCAACATAAAAAAAAAGCATGGGAGGGGTTCTGAACTGACCTTGGAAACTTTTTGGGTTTTCTTTGGACACTGATAATTACCTCCAGGTATTTTCAGAGAATGCTCCAGGGATACTCAGTTTAGGAAACTTGCATTAGATTGAATTCTGAAACCTGTTTCAAAGTGTGTGATATGCCTTTGTCTCATGGTTGGTTTGTTTGTTTGTTTTTAATACTGAAAAGCCCTCCAAAACCTGTCTTTAAAAATTCATCAGGGAAGAATGAATTGGTTGATGTGCTAACTGCTGTGAAAAGTACTTAGCTATTTAATTGGAAGAAAGTGTCTAGATACACATATATATTATCAGTGTTTTCCTGATAATTTATTTCATTAATTCACTTGAAAGGAAGGATGTGTTCACAGTTGTGGTTTGTTTTGTTGTGGGGGTTTTTTGGTGTTTGGTTTTTTTTTAACAGAGATGGTTATAAATCACTTTTTCTTTAATAATAAATTTTTTCATGCAATATTTTTATTATTTTACAGTTTTCTATAATCGCATATATTTTAAGCAAGGCCCCATTCTCAAGACAAATTTATAATTGCTTTTGTCATTAAAGAACAGGAAATCTATGTGCAAAAAACTCACAAGGAAAACCTCTCGATCATTTTGTCTTAATTTTCTCTGGAGGCATAGATATTTGTTCTGCAAAATTACTTCAGGGACATAATATTGCCAGATTAGCACAAGTGGGAATCACTCTCATACATCAGCAATACAGATGCAGTGAATGATGGTTCCAGAATGAAGTTATTTCCTTTGTTGTTAGTATCTTACAGAGCAGCAAGAAGATGTTTTAAAGACCTCTGGGAAATGCAAGTCTGTTTATATGTTAGACCTGTGTTCTTGTGCTACTGATTCCAGATCTCACTGCAGGCTGCTGCTTCTTGAGTTGAACAAGGAAATCTCTACCATCTTTGCAGAAATAAAGTTCTTAGGTGGTATGTCTGATCCAAGTGATCTTAGAGCAGTCACCAGCAAGCAGAGGCTTGCAGTAATTGCAACGGAATTCTCTAAAGGAGAGGAATGGCGTGTACACTGCATAAGAAGTGAATCTATCAGTGGTGGGGACCCCCATTCTGTCTTGAGATAGGAAGAGAAATGGCCTGAAAGTTGACATGGTGCACTCACAGGCCCTGATTTAATGTCTCGGTGGTCTAAATATGGAAACGCCTTTATTTGGCTTTTGTGAATGTCTTGCACATGGTTGTTCTGAGTGTTTGTTCATGACGTCTCAGTGTGGTGTGCTGTCTCACTGTGCATAGAACGGAAAGGGTAGAGGCAGAAGGCAGGCACATGTCTATGGTACAAGGATCAAGTTTGTCTTTGTTTTTATGTCATGCTGTCACCCATGACCTGGTGAAGATGGTGCTCCCCATGCCTCCCTAGTGTATACTGGCACCTGCCTGAAGGACTTAGGACATCTGGTACACTTTGAGATAGAAATGGTGTTCAAGTCTTGCAGGTGGTCTAGTTCATAAGAGCCAGCCTTTCTTATCTGGTAAAAACTGCTGCAGCTACTCTGAACTCAGGGGTATTGCAACTACTGCAGTACAGAGGAATAGAAATAGCACAGGTCATGCCAGGAAATTCGTTCCAGTGCTGCATTTATTTTCTGAATATTTTTGTTAAGCAAACATCAGTCAAAAGAAAAACATTCTGCTATCATCTCAAATCTGTGAGATATGAAGCCAGTCATTTAAGGAAGGTTTCTTAATCAACTCCTGAGTCAGCAATCAAGTCCTCAGCACAACAAATATCCACATCGATTAATGATGTTTTCTATTTCAATTACAACTTTCTATTAACAGACATAAAATCACCCATAATTGCTACCAGTAAAGCAAAGGAAAAGCCAGCTTTCACCAGCCGTCATGCAAATACAATCCTAAAATGAATGACAGGGCCATTATATGCAGTGTTTTTTCAAAGCACTTCTGTCTGTGCAAGTTCAGCAAGAAACAGTCCGCTAGATCTGTAGCTGATGTACATTGAGTTACTTCCACTGAAGCGAAGTCTATGATTTACAGCAGCTGAGGATATGACCCAATATTCTTTATTATAG
This sequence comes from Calidris pugnax, assembly GCF_001431845.1. Lineage (NCBI taxonomy): Eukaryota > Metazoa > Chordata > Aves > Charadriiformes > Scolopacidae > Calidris > Calidris pugnax. The sequence continues at coordinate 3,323,050 of NW_015090847.1, forward strand.
TACAGATACTTGAGACTTGGCACATTAACAAGATACCATCTTTAATGAGGTATGCCTACAGAATAGTTAACATTTAAAATATGGAAATGTTTGCTTGTTGTCTCACATACAGAGATTTGGCTACAGGGGAAATCATTATCCTATTTATAAAATGGTCATTACTGTTAAAAATCTTTAAATCGTATTTTAACGTTTTAATTTAGCAGACCCCAGCCTCCACTGAGAGTTGCAGCTTCAGAAAGCAGCTCAGGATATTTTGATTTAGTAGGGACACTTGGTTGCCTTGTATTTTCTCCGTAATAAAATTTGGGATTGCTTGCTGAGTTACATCAACGGGTGCTTTGTCTTAAGAATGAAATTGTCTACGTTAGACAATTATGCTAGAGCAGGTCAGCCAGCAGATACTTCCCTTCTCCTTTCTCAGGTGCTGATTAAACCTTATGTGCCATTTGCAGATAGGAATTTTAGACTGTCTCAAGGAGGTGTCTGTGTTGTCAAATGATGTGCTACTTTTATGAAATACGTTATAGCTAGAGATCAAAGATCTACCTGTGTCAGCAGATGAATATACAGATCTTTTATTTCAACATATGCAATGCTATCAGACGTATATTGCTGCCAAATGCTGCACTGTGTTCACTTAAAGGAACAGCCCAGGATTTGCATGAGAACAGGACTAAAGAAGTTCTTGCTAGTTCTTGAGTGTTCTACTGTTCCATCCAGGACATACACAACTTCCTTGTCTCTAAATTGGAGAGAGATAAATTTGATGGATGATAAGGAATGGGATGGATGGCTGCATCCAAAGAGCTGCAGTCAATGGCTCAATACAATGTCCAAATGTAGATCAGTAACAAGTGGGGTCCACCATATTCAGACTGGTACTATTCAATATCTTCATTAATGACAAAAACAGTGGAATTGAGTGCTATCTCACCAAGTTTCTGGATGACACCAAGCTAACAGGTTCAGTTGATATAATTGAGGAAGTGATGCCTTCCAGAGGGACCATCACAGGGCTTCAGGAGTGGACCCATGCAAACGGCATGAAGTTCAGCAAGGCCAAGTGCAAGGTCCTGCACTTAGGTGGGGGTATCCCTGATATCAGTACAGACTGGGAGATGAATGAATGGAGACTAGCCCTGCAGGGAAGGACTTTGGGTGGATTTCAAACTGGTGGATGAAAAGTTGGACATAAGCCAGCAATGTGTGCTTGCAGCCCAGAAAGCCAATTCTATCCTGACTGCATCAAATGAAATATGGTCACCAATGGGGGTATCCCTGATATCAGTACAGACTGGGAGATGAATGAATGGAGACTAGCCCTGCAGGGAAGGACTTTGGGTGGATTTCAAACTGGTGGATGAAAAGTTGGACATAAGCCAGCAATGTGTGCTTGCAGCCCAGAAAGCCAATTCTATCCTGACTGCATCAAATGAAATATGGTCACCAAGTCAGGGGATGGGATTTTCCACTCTCATGAGAACCCACCTGGAGCTCTGCATCCAGCACTGGAGCTCCCAGTGCAAGAAAGATATAGATGTGTTGAAGCAGTCTAGAGAATGAAAATGATGAGAGGACTGGAACACCTCTCCTATGAAGAAAGGCTGAGAGAGTTGGGATTGTTCAGTCTGGAGAAGAGAAGGCTCCAGGGAGACCTCGTTGTGGCCATTCAATATTTAAAAAGGGCTCATAAGAAGGACGGAGAAAAGCTTTTTACCAGGACCTGTAGTGGCAGGACAAGGAGCAACTGTTTTAAATTGAAAGAGAGTATATTTAGATTAGATAAAAAAATGAAACTCTTTACTCTGACAGTGGTGAGACACTGGGATGGTTGCCCAGAGAATCTGTAGATGTCCCATCATTGGAAGTGTTAAAAGTGAGGTTGAAAGAGGCTTTGAGCAATCTGATCTAAGGAAAGATGTCCCTGCCCTAGGCAGGAGTGTTGGAACAAGATGATCTTTGAAGGTCCCTTCCAATCCAAACCATTATACAATTCCAGGAAATGGAGTGATGATAAGAGACAAGACAGGTTGATGAAAGAGTTGATTAAATGATTGCAGCATATGAACCAGTTGTCTTGCTTAATTAAAGACCTACTTTTTTTCTTTCATTGCGCCCTGGAGAGCTGAGTGTGCTCAGGGTTGTTTTGATTTAAGAACTTTCTCGGGAGGTAAAACCTGAGATTTTTCTTCCTTTGCATGGTTATGGGCTTGCCGTAGTCTAAATATAGATAGTAGGTTAAGAGAAATCAGTGTCAAAAATATCCAGGGTAGCTTATACTGGAGCTAATACTGAAAAAGGCAGTAATTGTATGAATCATAGAATTTCTCAGGCTGGAAGGAACCTATAAGGATCATCGAGTCCAATTCCCAGATAAAACATGCTTTTCATGATTGGCCTTGTAGTGACAGACCTTATGGGAAAAGACTAGCTGAGAAAACAATGCCTGACATTCTTTGAAGATGCTTAATCTCCTCAATCTGTTCTCGGGAATTCATAAATTGACTCTGTGCCCTACAGCTATAATACTTGCCTATGGATTTGTTGTTTTGTCTCTGTCTGGCTGCTAGTTGTATATAAAATGTATCCTTTTATCTCATGCTTTAAGAAAATATTGCTGCAGTTCTCCCTCCTCTGCTGTATACCTGTCTTAAAAAGTATAAACAAATCCATATTTCTTAATTTGCTTGTTCCTGCTGCTTTAAAAAAAAATAAGTAACACCGTTAACCTAATTTTTAATGCATCACTATTTTTTTGAGAAATTAACAGTCTTCAGAGATAATAGATTGCTTTCTGAGTTAAAAAATAATCACTTTTTTTCCTGGTTGATCTTGTCCTAGCATTTACATAGGGTATTTATGAGGAAGGGTTAATAAATACAGTATCCTGTAACCAACAGTACACACAATAGTGGCTGAAAGGGAGCAGAGGTGGAAGGCCAGATTCATGGATCTTAAAGCTTTAATTGCTACTCGTTCTCCTGATCCAAAAAATCCCGATTATACGAACTCAGGATGATGTAGCAGTTTACTCAGGGAAGATTTTCAGTCTTCTTTTTGTACAAGACCCTAACATTTCTTGAAGCTGTACAATGTGTCTTCACTTGGACATCCCAAATTTGGAAGTACCAGAAACTATAAACTATTCTTGAAGATTTTGGACAGATTTCTCTCATGATAGCCCTGGCTAATGCTAATCTGTATTGCCCCCAATTACAACTCTTCACACAGTCTGAGCAGTCTGTTCCTTAACAGTTTTGTCATATTTTTGTGTAACTGTTCTGGTGTGGACTGTGCCTGAAGCTTTCAGGACTAGAGGCTGTCTCTGTATTTAATTAAAATATTACATCTACTTGCAAAGTGGAGCAGACTGGAAAAAATGCATCTCATCAGATTCTGTGTGACATCAGACCTTTGCTGGTTCTGGCTTTTTCCTTGTTCTCTTGCCAAGGTGATTGCATCAGCTAGAATAAGTATGTGAAATTGCTGTTGGAGAATCTTCATATAAAAAATAAGGGAAATGTGCAGGAATTGGAATACCTGTAGATGCAAAGATAGTGGATTGAAGATTGACATTGGAGATTAATTTTTAGTTGTTGGAAATTTAGGTTTAAAAAACAATGCTGTGGCAGTCCAACCTTTTTTTTTTTCTTTTCATAGCCTGAAGCACCAATACTACTGCTAATAAATTACTACCCTGAGCTCATGGTTTGGTCATTAACTTTTTGAATAAAAATTACAATGGCAAACATTACATATTACTGATTTTTTTAATTATTTTTTCCTTTTTTTTTTGTCAAAAATTATTTGATATTCAATAGATTTGGAAGTCTATTCCCTTACAAACTTTGAATTTTTAGACTTCCTTCCTGCAAACATCTGTTGTGGGGTGTTTTGGTGTCTGTTTTTTGTGTGGGGTTTTTTTGTTTGTTTGTTTTGTGGGTGTTTTCTGTTGTGGTTTGTTGGGGCTTTTTTGTCCTTGACTCTTATTGGTAGTACATAGTAGTTGACAATTTTTTGTAAGCTCTGTGAATGCATGCTGGTGGAAGTAGCTGGTTTCTTACTCATCCCAAAGTCTTCTTACTTACTACACAGACATCGCAGTTCCTTCTCTCCGAATGTTTTTCTTATTTTAATATGGTTTTGACATGAAGATTTTCTTAGGAAACAGTTTCTTCTGTCAGGAGTTATTTTGCAAATTAACAATCATTATTTTTTACAACAAATAAGATCTTCTGTATGCTATGTCATTGGATGCTTCGTCTTTTAAGTTTACTATAAAATAATCTGCAAAGGTACAGCTCTGAAAGTACTGATTAATTCTGGGAAGCTTCTAGAAGTAGCTTTTTTTTCTACCTTATGATGTAGAGGATTACTTGTTTACTTTCTTCACTGTTATATGCATATACCTTTTCAGACCTCAAAAAAGCGTAAAAAGCAGAAAAAAATAAGAATTCTTCTGTATTAAAAATGAAACATTCAGAAAGTTACAATCAATGTCTTATTCTGCTCTATGTACCAGGGGCTATTTCTGTATTTTATAGTGAATGATTAATCAGTGAAAACAGTCCCCAGGCAAGGACTTTGAATGTGACTCTCCATCTTCCTCAGCTGTCTACTAAATTTGGGGGTACTGTCGCAGTGTGGTCTCCAAGAAACTAACTTCTTCAATCCTTTTTTATTGTCCTTCCATGGCAAAATTGTTTTGATGCCCTTGCCATAAGATTGGGTGAAGGAGAAGAACATCAGACACCGAACAGGATAGAAAAATGCCTAACCACAAAAGAAAGGGGGAAAAAAACCCAAGCCAACCCAACTCCTTTTGATTAGCTTGAACTCTGCAAGAAGGTTTCACTAGTCTCTTGCTTATTATGACAAAGGGAATTTAATGCTCTTTGTATGACAACATACAGCTAGAGAGAGTATTTGTCAGAGAAATAAAAACTTGCAAGGGTTGATGATCTTGGCTGGCAATTCCTCCCCTGCTGCTGGTAGAGTTATTTGCACAGTCATGCTGTGTGAGCACAGCTCATGGGAAAGGTGAGGTGGTACTGTTCAAATTAAGCCCCACTAGGTGCTACACTGCTTGTTACTCCTCTACAGCAAACCTCACCGCTCAGCATCTTGATCTCCCCATCTTGATCTCCCCATCTGTAACATAGAGTATTGGTATTTGTACGGTAATTTGAGAACTCCTGGTGAAAAAAATGCAGATGCACTTAAGTAGCAAATAGCATAAGAATATCTGCCTGCAATTTCGTGCTTCATTTGCTTCGATTTTATGCCAACATCCAACTAGAATATTAATTTCAAAATGCAAAACTAAATCTAATGGTACTGATGATGAAAATACTTGGTACCATAAAACAATATTGTTCTGTGTATATGTTTGCTTCCAGAAATGTTTCCATCAGTCTGTTTGGAGATTGTATTTTTCTTTTGTTCTGTTCCCCAGTGAATGATCAATGCATCCAAAGACTTCACTAGGTTATTTTGAATATTTTTTTTCTTCTTAACAGTAGTCCTCCTTGAAATGTATGTGCTCATAGATGCTCACAATGGAAACCTTACTTACTAAAAGTAGAATTTATTTGTTATTATACAAGTTACTACAGAACAGTGATGGTTTTGGTTTGGTTTGGTTTTTTCCTGGAGAGTAATGAAAGAAGCAGTTATTTTACAAAGTCAGTCACTGAACATATATGGTGGCAGCTTCCCACTGAGCACTGCTGTTTTTACATTTGCCAGGTGAGTTCTTGCAAGTTTAAACTGAAGCACTGGAATGAAGCACATTTCTGAGGCTATTTTACAACAGGAAGGCTTAGAGTTACTTATTTACTTTGATACTACTTTGGTACCTATTTAAACACATGCTGAACAAATCTACTACATATGTCATTGCTGTGTCTTCTGCTAGGGATGAAAAAGGAGCAGCCTCCAAAAGCGGCAACAAGGTGAGGCTAAAAGGCTAGCTTCAGAGGATTAATTGTTCTTCTGCAATGTTCCTCAAAGGAACTAAGATCCCAGTATTCTCTGCAAGCAGGATAACTCGCCCTTAGGATGTTAAGCTAACTGAAGTTCTTTCAGCTGAATGTTCAGAAAGTTATTTACAACCAATGAGCGGTCCTGAACGTAGGATTTGTTCCAGAACAGATTCCTTTACAGGTCACCTGGTGGCTATGAACGTTATTTTTTCTTAAATAAAGATTGCTTTTATATTGGACAAACTGCATTATTACGGTCCTGCTGGGATTGCAAATGACGTCTCACATATGATTTAGTTTTGCCTAAGCAGAATTTTTTAGAGGAAAAATAAACAAAAAGGCATAAGTTGTACATCAGTTGTGCTGACACAAAACGTTGGCAAATTGGTTGTCAAGAGTGTAATAATATTCATGTCCTTATAGTTATATTTTATTCTGGTTTATTGCATAGACTTTATTGTAATGGTATGTTGTTGGCATTATAGTATGTTTCCTTTTTATTTCTTCCATGTGATTTGAATATACTAAAGTAGTGAAAATTTTTTGTGTGCTTTGTTCTGTTTATTCCCAAATGAGTACCTTATATGTAACTTGGGAAGGAGTGAACAAGCCCAAAACTGATTTTTTTTTTTTTTGTAATATGCCAAAACTTTCAGGAAATTATGCTAACTTCTTCCCTTAAAAACATTTCCCTCCAAATCCCTCCAATTAAGTAGATAGGATATTACCTCAGCACTATTCTATGTTTAGGCTGAGAAAAAATCATTACTACTGTTGCTTGTTTTTTAAGCAAGAGATAAGCAGGATGAAAAGTGCAAATATATGGGTGATGAGGCATAGAGGATGAAAAATAAAGGGTAAGCAAGCAAAGGGAAAAAAACTATGTTGAATTTTAACATAGTCACTTGGAATCATTTTCCATTGTGCCTAAGATATGTGATCTGTAATTGCCCCAGATGGTCATGTCTCTTAAGCAGCTCTTCATAAACTGATAACTCAGTGGGCTGCAAATTCCAGCTGCACTGCTTTGATGATGTTTGCTGAAGTGCTAGGGTACTACCAATCTATTAAGCGCAAGCAAGTTTTTTTCACACTAGATATACACTGTATCTTGGTTTCCCAGTTTTGTTTCTTCCAATTTATAATCAAGGTATTTGCCACCATAAAGGAAATGTTTCATGCGTTCTTTTTTTCAGTAAGGATCTGGTCTGTGCATAAGTTTTTATATTTTTTTTTCTATATTGTTTGGTAGCTAGTCAGCTGAAAACCACAACTTGGTGTTACCCGGTAGCTTTAACACAATAATATTGGGTCAGTAATAAATTGAGTTTTGCATAATGGTTGTGCTTGGTGCCTCCCTTCTTTTTCATCTTCTGTGAGCTACTGCTCCTACTTCACAATCCCCTTGCTTCTTGTTTTTCTGAACCTTTGCCTTGTATTTGCTGTCTAAATGCTGTTATCTGAAGGGCAGGTTGCTTGTGTGAAAATATGATACTCCGAATTATGGTTGTGATTTTTCTGTTAAGGCAGTATAGTCTTGCTGGACTGGATATACGTTTATAGACTGGATACTGCATTTATGTTGTTGTAACATTCCCTTATTCTTGTGTGGCTTTATGTCAGTTTGTATGAGCATCTTTGAGCTCCTCTAACACGTTTATAATGTGGACTGGGATACAGAGTTCCGACAAAAGTAATTGCTGACCTATCTTGGGGTTTTTATCCTTTTTATATACCTTTAACGAAAGAACATAAGGGGAACAACCCATCTGACTTCCTGCATGCACCCAGGCTCACTCTTAGACAGTTCATGATTTTTGGGTGGCAGATGTTATGCAAGTACTTTAGAGGATGCCATGCACGGTAAGCAGAGCCCCTGTGGAATTTTTTAATGAGGAGGTCTCAAAAGCTGTAATTCAGCATGAATCATTTCTGCTTTGGACCCTGCACTGTGCTTTTGTGTGCCTGCCACCCACCACAGAGCCACAGCAGGATCCAGAGGGCCCAGCTGAATTCAGAGCTCTCTGCAGGGAGGCTTGGAAATGCACATAAGTCACTGCACTCAGGAAATTAAAATCTGAGACAGAAGAAGGAAGGATGTTTTTTCCAATATGTTTGTACCAGAGACTGATGTGTGAAGAGAAAAACATGTCAAAAAGTGCCTATGACACTTTGGAGCACACGTCTTCTTCAATACAAGTATAGGTTGACTTCCAAACTGGAGCTGATCAGAAAAGTTCTGTTGGAAAAAATTGACCCAACATGATTAAAAAGCTGACTTAAACTGAAAGCTTGCCTGGCTGAATGTGGCTAGCAGGAAAGAGGAGGGTAAGCTGGGGCAGGAAGCTAGTCTGGTGCCAGGGAATTTCGCCCTGGGTGACCCAGGTAGCAGTGAATGTGATACTGTGAAATGTTAATTTAATTTCTATATTACCTTTATTTGTATGCCCAGCTGGATGTGCATACAGATGTATTAAGGATACTAAAAGTGGTTGCTTTTCAGAAAGTGAAATAATGCATTTTTTCAATACAACATGTATCTGTTTTGTTTCATCTGTTTTTGATGTGGTTTTGGCTTTTTAAACATTCTTTATGAAAACATTAAAAAGCTGAAAAATTAATTTTGTTTCCAAAACAAGTTAATTTTTACGAGATTGTTTTATACACAAAACTGACTTTTTTTTCAGTAAAAAGTATTTGGTTTTTGTTTTGAATTGGAATATTTTTTTCTATGTCTAGCCCTCTTTACAGCTGCTGTGAAAACTAACAATCTTTAGTGAGGCTTTGCAAAGGTATAGTGATTTCTATGTGTATCTATCCATTGCTCTATGAAGTGTAACCCCAAAATACTTCATAACCATTAGGACTTTTGTGTACTTTTTGATACCACGGTTGCATGATCTCAGTATAGCAAGTTGTTTTGGAAAGGCGGCCTGAAGTTCACAGCCAGGTTCCTTGAAAAAGTTGCTTAAGCACTGAATCTGTCATAATGGCTCAGCCTGGAGCGTGTTTGATGTTCTAGGGCTCTAATGCCAGCAGTTGGCATGCCAGGAGAGCAAAGAAAAAGTTTTTTGAAATGGAGTGATACTGTTCATGCACACTGTCATTTGCAGTTATATTACTTTCTATTTGTTAAACATTTTTTTAAAGACTCTAATTTGTCAGGTAATCTGGATGGTTCAGAAAAAAATCAAGGTCAGGATAGTAAGACTGTTGCAGTTGTGATGATCTGGGAATGCAAGCAAGATGAGGCTCTGTTGGAAGAGCAGTATCTGATGTAACTGGAGGGAAAGCAGATGATCTTTTGAGCACACAAACCCTTTTATATCTGAAACAGAAATGTGAAACTTCAAGCAAATTATGTTGGGAACTATTGCTCTGATTTTTACAGTTTAGTTTTTCCTGGCATTTATTCGTTAAACCATCATTATAGAGAGATATAGCTGTAAAGTGATACTACCTCATTGATACAGCTTGGCTCTTTTTTCTTAAGCTAGGGGTAGGTTCAAAGGTTGGGGCATCGCCCTTCTGAAGAAAAAAAACCCCTTGTTTTCCCTCACTTTTCCTTGTATTCTTGCTGCAAGTCTATAACACTATTTTTCTTTCTTTGGTAAATTGAATGTTCCTCCCCACTTCCCTAAGTAAAATAAATGTATCTGCAACAGTCACCCCTTGGAGCATGCGGTTTTGTGAGCTGTTAAATCAGGTTCTCTCTGAACTGAGACGAGGGCCTTATTTGTAGGTCTGAACTTCTGCTCCAGTTTCATAGAATCTTTGCTGCTACAAGGAAAATTTGGTTTCATTCTGTTTGTGGTCTTGTTTTCAAGATGTTTTTTATGTTATGTATAAGAGTTTGTGGCATCTACACTTAGCTGTATGCTTTCATGTTAAATAATATGCCCCGGGGTAGATTCTTGTGTTAAGAAGCAGGGTGCAGAGTTGAATTCTGCTTTCAGTATCAGCTCTGCCCTGCCCTCCCTGCAGGCACATGTGTTCAGGTCTAATGTCAGCACAGTGTCGTGGACGGAGTGATTAACTTCACTAGTCAGAGTGAAGCAGTGAAATATTTATTAAGGTGAAACAGTGATTTAACAAAACCAGTAGTAAGTGCGATGAAACCAGTAGTAAATGCGATAGCGTTTTATGAGGTTCGATGTCAGGGTACACTCTATTATTTACTGCACAGAGGACAGGGTCAGACAAGCTGTCAGGGAGACCCTCCCGTTGAGTCACGAGGTTCAGAAAGGACCCCCTGGCTTTCTAAACTCCTTCTCATCGAGGCGTCTGGGTGCCGCTGGATCCACTCCTAGTCCCAAGCTTAGTCAATGGTTTATGTCTAAGGGATTATATATGTGCAATCAATCCTTTACATTACTTAGCTAAGATGCCAAAGTTTAACATGCTATTAATCACTTACTGAGAAACTGTTGCAACAAGGATTCCCTCAACCTCGAGGAGTAGAACCTTCAGTGAGCATCCTCACCAAAGGGGAGATCCTGGCGTGCAGCCACTGCCATACAGGAGAGCTCAAAGGGCTCTTGGGCTGTCCACTATTTATACAGTAAGATAATTGACCTATAGTCATATTTTCAAGGCAACAAAATTTCTAGGTCCCCACTCCAGACAGTATTTTGACCAAGTTGCCAGCCATCCCCCAGAGACCGGGTGCAAGTTATCACAGCTGCTGTTGTGATGGCCGTGGTGGCCAAGGCCAGGCAGGAGCCGGTGGGGGGGGCAAAACAGGGAGAGCACACCGCCACACATATATAACTATCTTGACCTGTATTTAAGATTTTTAAAAACAAGAAGATTCAGGTTATCAAAACTGGCCTTGTATCTCTCAAACTGATATTCTTTGATTCATTTGTCTCACATTGAGCAGAAAGTAAAGCCAAATTTTTGTACTTGTCTCAAGTCTGATATTTGGTGCTTTTACCTTTCCATTTCCAAATTACTGGGCAATGCTGACTAACTAAAAGACATTTTCATTCCAGCATTGGTTCAAAATTTTAAATTATCATCTAGGTTAAAAAAGCTCATTTTGAAGTTTCAACAATTCTACTCCAGAAATCAAGGCATAATGAGTTGTGTGACTGGAATCCCAATGCACATGGGATGTTTTGTGTTTCCTAATCCAGATAGTCTTCCTAGTTAACAGGGGGTTTGAAAAAGCCATATGGATATGGACACCTGAAAGAGAGGTGATGGGTGCATGAAAATAAAGACATTTGTGGCTGAATGTGTTGTAGCAATTTCAGCAGATGTTGTAGAGGTTGGTTTAGTGGGTTGCCCATTTCTGTGCTGTCCCCCACCACTGGTTTTTTAATCTGTTGAAGATGTATCAAAGTACCAAGAAAGTCAGATTTCAGCTGCCACACTTAATGCATTTCTTTTGATTCGTTGTTGTGTTAAGATTTCAGAAGCCTTAGACAGTGGGAAATTGTGGCCTGACCTAACATTTCAGATCAACAGCCAAGTTAGCTTTTGTTATTTAACAAGAAAGTGACCAGACCTGAATTCGTGGACATTTCTAATGACAATGAAAATCAAACTGATCAGAAAACGTGAACTGTATTGTTAAGAATAATTTAAAAAATAATTGGCTTTGCTTGCCTTCTGATATTGGGGAACTTTGCATTGCTGTCAGTGCAAAACTAAAAGCCTCCCTCTGTTTTTAAATGGTGGTTGGTGTTGCTCACAGTCCCATAACTGAAGCAGCATGAACTCTTTTAAAATATTGGGTATCACAAAGCTTATGTTAAAAATATCCAAACATGATCTGACAGTGCTATCAGAAAGGGTCATATGTGCCTTCTGACCTGGTCCTGTGATGCCAGACCTCTCAGCTGCCTGATTCCCACTGTTTTGCCACACAAACTTGTATAGCTGCTTTCACAGCTGAAGTAGTTTCTTCTACTTCTGGTTGAGTTTTTGTTATCAATATAACCCCAAGGTAAAAAAGTCTGATTATCATTCAACTCTGGCAGAGAATTCTTCAGAATTGTTGCTGAAAAATACACGTCATGTTTTAACCCTGACTGGCAACTAGGACTATGCAGCCGCTTGGCCCCTCACCCCTGCTAGGATCAGGGAGAGAATCAGCAGAGTAATAGTGAGAAAACTCATGGGTTGAAATAAAGACAGTTTAATGAGTAAAGCAAATCTGTGCATTCAAGCAACACAAAACAAGGAATTCATTCATTACTTCCCGTGGTCAGCCAGGTGGTTAGCCTTCTCCAGGAAAGCAGGGCTCCATAGCAGGTAATCATTACTTGAGAAAACAAAAGCCATAACTCCTAATGTCGCCCTTCTTCCTGCAGCTTTTTATTGCTGACCATGATGCCACATAGTATGGTATATTCCTTTGATCAGTTGGGATCAGCAGTCCCAGCTGTGTTTCCTCCCAGATCTTGTGCACTCCCACCATACTGGATGAGGGGGTGGTATGAGGAGCAGAAATGGCCTTGACTGCTTAGCAACAACTAAAAACATTAGTGTCAACCTTGTATTGTCAACATTTTTCTCATTCTAAAGCCAAAACATAGCACTATACCAGCTGATAGTACAAAAGTTAACTCTCCTAGTTGAAACCGTAACAGTATAGGAGCTAAAGTCAGTTGAAAATTTTGTGCTAAAACTTTTAGATATTGCGACGTTTGACTGTGCCTCAGTTTCAATTTTTTTCCTACTTAAAATGCATTCATTCTGAACTCATGTTAATGCATTTTGGCTTTTATTTCCCTTTTTGTTTCAGTTTTCTGGTATTGTGCTCGTATCTTTTAGAATTTGTACTATACTATGCAAAAATTTATTTAGACAATTTAGAAAGAAAATCTTTGTTAAGCTGATCTTGAAGTTTTGTGAAGATAAAGTGTTTCAAAATTTCTGTTATACTGAAATGCTCCTGTTTTCCGCCCAAGCCTCTCTTATTCTAGTTGAGGAGAACAGAAACTCTGCAGTTAGCCAGGATTTAAAAGCCACTTTTCCTCAGTATCTGAATTTATTTATTCTCAAAGGGCTATGATGAGTAATAGAGGACAATTAATCCTCAGACATAATTCTTTGGTTTATGGAATTTATTTTTCATTCAAATAGGTCAAAGATGTAGTTTAGAGATACACAAAGTATTTAGTTTAGATTCAGTGTTATGACAAGGTGATATTTTCCCAAATTGTGCTATTCATATGAGTGCAAATATCTTGCATTAAATCAGAAGAATAAATAAGATGATGCATTGCACAGGTTTCTAGTTTTAGGGATTTTTTTTTTTTTATCAGAGAGAACATTTCTGATGCTGCGCTAGCAAAAGCTGTTGAGATAGCAGCATGATTACACTGAGTTACAAGGCTGCTTTCTTTCGCTAGCAAGATGTTATTAATTATCTCGGTCACAAGCTCTTAAGTAATTTCTCTAGAAGAGCCTTAGGTTTTTTCTTGCTGCAAACCTTATGTGTAAAGAGTCAGATTTATCTTTTGATTTAATTTCTCTAGAAATAATGTCAAGATTGATTAAATTGTTTATAAGTTTAATTTAAGTAAGCTTTATGCAACTAGTTACTTGCCAGTAAAGTTCTCATAAGAAGTTAATCAGACCTTTACCAGGTGTGCTAAATCTGAGAATAACTGACTCATTACTGGGCTAAACAATGTATGTTAGGAAAAAATATTTTTTTTCTGATGAACCTTGCTTTGGCTGGATTCCCAGCATACATCGTGAGTTCAGTTAGGATGTTAGCTCTGACATTACAGAGATGTATTTTTTTTTCCAGATCTTGTACCAGTTTGAAGATGCAGCTTAAAAGTAGTTAAAAGAGCACTTGTGGCAAGATTCACATTATTTAACAATCAATGAAAGACAGGATTCAGCCAAGTAGCAACGTCTGGTCTTCTGTATTCTTATATGTAGAAAAGTATCGAGCATATTATTGAGCTCTACTTTCTGTTGACCAAGGTGCTTTGCCTCTTGATCAAGGTGATGTGGCTAGCTGGAGAGTGTCTTCTGCTTTTGGTGAAGGAATTTTGTAATGTGACTGGCTTGAATTGTGTCCTTGTAAAACAGCATGCCATCTCTGGCTTTTTTAAACACTGTCTGGGGAAATTTTCTGTTCTTGGAAAGTGCCTTGTGCTTTCTTGGCCACATTTAAAAGAACAATGCTATGATCTCTCTCTCTCTTTGATAGTCTAAAGATATGAGCCAGGAAAAGCTTAGAATCACAGAATGGTTAGAGTTAGAAGGGACCTTAAAGATCATTGAGTTCCAATCCCCCTGCCATGGTGAGACACCTTTTGATGCAGCCCCGGATACAGTCGGATTTCTGGGCTGTGAGCACACATTGCTGGCTTATGTAGAAATTCTCATCCATGAGCACTCCCAAGTTTTTCTCCTCAGGGATGTTCTTAATCCATTCTCCACTCAACCTGTATTTATGCATGGGATTGCTATGTCCCAGGTGCAGGACCCTGCACTTGGCTTTGTTGCACTTCATGAGGTTTGTATGGGCCCATCTCTCCAGCCTGTCCAGGTACCTCTGGATGGTATCCCTTCCCTCCAGCGTGTCAGCCATGCCACACAGGTTGGTGTCATCAGCAAACTAGCTGAGGGTGCACTCAATCTCACTGTCCATGTCTCTGACAAATATGTTAAACAGCACTGGTCTCAGTACCGACCCTAGAGAAACATCACTCGTCTCTGGTTTCCACTTGGACATTGAGCCATTGACTGCAACCTTTTGAGTGCAGCCATCCAGCCAGTTCCTTATCCACTGAGTGGTCCATCCATCAAATACATGACTTTCCATTTTTGAGACCAGGATGTCATGTACGACAGTGTCAAACATTTTTGCTTAAGCCCAGGTAGATGACGTCTGTTGCTCTGCCCTTGTCTACCAATGCTGTGGCAATATTGTAAAATGCCACCAAATTTGTCAGGCATGACTTGCCCTTGATGAAGCCATGTTGGCTGTCACCTATAACCTCCTTATTTTTGATGTGCCTTATCAGCGATTCCAGGAGGATCTGCTCCATGATCTTGCTGGGCACAGAGGTGAGACTGATTGGCCTGTTGTTCCCTGGGTCTTCCTTTTTCCTCTTTTTGGAAAAGGGGGTTATGTTTTCACCTTTTCCAGTCAGCGGGAACTTTACCAGCCTGCCATGACTTCTCAAATATAGTGGGAAGTGCCTTAGCAACTTCTTCCGCCAGCTCCCTCAGGACCCGTTGATGGATTTCATCAGGTCCCATGGACTTAGGCACTTTCAGGTTCTTTAGATGGTTTCAAACCTGATCTCCTACAGTGGGGGGTTCTTCATTCTCATAGCCCCTGTTTTTGCCTTCTGTAACTTGGGCTGTGTGATTAGAGCCCTTGCCAGAGAAGACTGAGGTGAAAAAGTCATTCAGTAACTCAGCCTTTTCCATATTCTGGGTGACCAGGTCTCCTGCTTCCTTCTGGAGAGGGCCTACAGCTTCCCTAGTCTTGCCTTTATCTCTGATATACCTATAGAAGTTATTCTTGTTATCCTTGATGTCCCTGGCCAGATTTAATTCTCTCTGGGCTTTAGCTTGCCTAATCTGGTTCCTGGCCACTCAGACAGTTTCTCTATATTCCACCTGGTCTACCCGTTCTTGCTTCCACTGCTTGCTTCCAACTTGTGGGGAGAGGTCATAGAAAATACTTGGAAAAAACAATCTCAGAATATGAATTCATAACTAAGGTACTTAAAATAGTGAACTGGACAGAGATAATGGTTTTATGGTTCACAGGAAATTTTTATTCTGTCTACGTTTTTTAACACAAGTGCTAACAACTCCTCTTCCTCTCCATTGACTACTGCTAACTACCATTCTTTCTCTAGTTGTCCAATTGATATATGTAGTTAGATTCCACTAAGAGCTATAAGCCTTAACCTGTACTTAGGCTGGATTGTTCTGCTTTTTGCATGAATTTATGACAGAACACTAATCGCAAAATGTTGTCTGGTTTTGGCTCCTGTACCAGGTGGCCTAACACAAGGTAACTGCCTTTGAATTTTGCTCCCATTATTTAAAATCTATAGCATGATATGAAGTATTTTCAGTATCTTCTGATCAGTTGTCTAGGCAGCAAAATTTTATTGAATTGGTCTGTTACAGAGTGTGCTTAGATATTAAAATATAGAGCTACCCTTTTTCCATATTACATGATATTTTTTGAAGATATTTTCTGTTATTGTAACCTTTTTTTTTTTTTTTGGATTTTGGCATTGAAACAGGTAGACTGCAGTATCCTTACTATAACATGGGAAAAATGACTACAGAAGTAAAACCATACTTTGTCTAAAGTTGAGGGTTTTTATCACCCGGAGCTTATAGATTACCTCACTAATTATTTGGTTTAGTTTCAGCCTTCTGTAAGAAATGTTCCAACAGTGTTTACTGTTATGTCAAGGAATGAAATGCATGAAGTTGTGTTGACATCCTAAGTGACAGACACTATGTCTTTCCCACTTTGAGGAATATTTCATTAAGCCTGTATTTCATGTAGTGTGTGGAACAGTCTGTTGTGAGTTTTGCTAGAGGCATGATTTGCCTTTATACAGTAAATTGAACTTCTAGGGAAAATTGTTCCAGAATTTCATTCATTTTCAGAACAATCTGGAAGAAAAGCTTCAGAGGAGGAAAGAAGATGAGAGCCGCAAAGGGATAAATCTACAACAAACTAGATGTGTTGAGATAAACCTTTCCTCTTGTTATCCTGAAAGATACAAAATGTTGTTTAGAAATGCTACTTGGTTCTACAACTGAACATAATAAGGAAGTTATGGGTATGTTTTCCATGAACTCAAATGTTTGCTTTTTCTTCATGTCTGGAAAGAATTTAAAAGATAAAGTCAGTTGAAATCAATACAACCCAGATCTTTCCCATTTGTGTAATGCGTAATATGCTGAAAATTAAATTCAGAGTAAAAACTGATAGGGTGATCAAAGCAAGATTCCATTCCAATAAATGCATGATTTTATTTAGTTCCAGTCCCACACAGTCATTCAGGAAAATCTCTGTGACATTTCTTATCCCTACAAATAATGCACTATCATGATCAAAGGAGATGAATGGATTCTGTAGGACAATCTTATATATGCAATTATGTACTCTACAACAAATTTGTACCAAAAAAAGTTTGAACATAATTGGAAGGTACTAAGCTTCAGAGTCTGGTAAGGGAGACTGTGGAAGAGCTTCTTCATAGGATGAAGGTGGTGGTAACTAAACTTCCAGGTAACCTTTCAAAAAAGGGACCTGTAAAGGTAATTTTTGAGATTGCTGCCACATTTATCAAAAATAAAATAACAATTGAAATAAAGTTCTTAGAACATGTATCCTAATAAATAGTACCGATTCTCTTGTCTGGGATTTTTATACTGGTTATTCAATAATGAAAAGTAATTAACATTGCTTTTTACCAACACTGAATTAGAAAGCTTGTCAAAAGCAGGAAAACAGTTTACTGTCCATCTGCCATCCATCTCCCAGTTTCTTCCTACTGCTCTCACTGTCACTGCTCATGTAGTGCAGTACCTATAAACATGTAGCGCTGTGTTCCTATAGTACTGTTAAAGGTTTTAATTGGCTGCAGAATGTCTTTTGCCGCTGAAGATTTCAGTGGAAGTAAGTAGTGTTGAACTTGCTTTACTGTTGTTACAGAACTACTTACATATCATGCTTCAGTGGTATGCTCTTGGACTGAAGTTTTCAAATCTTCATGCCTGCATTTAGAAATTATGTCTGGTCTTAAATGAGTGCAGGTTTTACCGTTACTCCTGTTTGCTTTCATTGCCATGTACACATGGCACATGTGGCACAGACTACTGTCTTGCTAGTGCCTGCATCACAGCAGTAAGCAATCCCAGGGGTGTGGATGTGGCAGAACTGCCAAGAGTTGGGACTAATTGTCCATTTCTTTCTCCTTCTCATCATGCCCAGCCAAGTATGGTGGCCTGTCAGGCTCAGGAAAAGGACGTCTCCATCTTGACATCAATGCAATGGACTATTCCCTCTCATACCAAAAGGGCAAGGTGGGTGAGGGAGGAGGGAATAGCTTGCTGTGAGTCTCCACTGGTAGAGAAGCTTTTGGAAGAAGGAGCAACATATGACAGGGAGCATGACATGCCAGAAATAGCTTTTTAGCTGTTGGTTCACCCAAAACAGCTTCAGATGTATCTGAAACTGCTTTGAACTGGTAATAACAAAATTGAAGATAAGGACAAGGTCCTGCACCTCGGTCACAGCAATCCCAGGCACAAATACAGGTTGGGTGGAGAATGGATTGAGAACAGCCCTGAGGAGAAGGACTTGGGGGTGTCTGTGGATAAGAAGCTCAACATGAGCCAGTAGTGTGAGCTCACAGCCCAGAAAGCCAACTGCATCCTGGGCTGCATCAAAAGAAGTGTGGCCAGCAAGGTGTCGGGGGGAATTCTGCCCCTCTACTCTGCTCTGGTGAGACCCCACCTGGAGTACTGTGTCCAGCTCTGGAGTCCTCCGCACAGGAAGGACATGGACCTGTTGGAATGGGTCCAGCAGAGGGACGCAAAGATGATCAGAGGGCTGGAGCACATCTCCTATGAAGACAGGCTGAGACAGTTGGGGTTGTTCAGCCTGGAGAAGAGCCCCTTCCAGTACCTGAAGGGAGCCTACAGGAGAGATGGGGAGGGACTCTTTATAAAGGAGTGTTGCAACAGGATGAGAGGTAATGGTTATAAACTGAAAGAGGGGAGATTCAGATTAGATATCAGGAAGAAATTCTTTAGTGTGAGGTGGTGAGGCACAGGAACAGGTTGCCCAGAGAAGTTGTGGATGCCCTTTCCCTGGGCATCCCCCATGGCAGGAGGGGTTAGAACTCAATGATATTTAAGGTCCCTTCCAACCCAAACCATTCTATGACAACTTTGGAGGGCAAAAAACCTCTTGCAATTCTTAGACAACATCATATCTCCTTCCCTGTTATTTGTTTCGCCCCATTACTATAAAAATGTCAGTCTGACTTATAAAACAACCCCTCTTCTCCTCTCAAACCTGACAACTTATTGTTTTCTGTGCTGAATTTGCACGTGCTCACATGAAAAACATATTTCTCTGAACAATTGTTGGTACTTCTGCTGTTATTTGTGAACACTGTCATAGCAGGTGGGAAAGCCCTACTGCGGGTAGTCACTGTTCTGTCCTAGTTGTTTGTAAGCATAGGAGAAAAAGGACTGATTTACCAGGGCCAAAAAGCCTTCAGGCACCACTTTGTCTGTGTTTGCACTGGTAAATCTGCAATTTGAATCATGGTGCTAAGCTCTCAAATCTCCACGTATGTGTTTCTTTCACAGCCCTGGTATGACAAGTCATCACAGTCAATAGATATGCAAAGGTTGCAGATGAGAATATTTTTATTGGTAGGAAATTTAAATATAGATTCAACGCTTGTTTCTCTAGAACATTTTTGTCTAGTATGGATAGAACAACAAGAAAAAAAAAAGGATGGAACAAAAGCTGTGTTTTCCCCAGCTTTTGAATTAGAGATCTGAACTTCCTGCTGTGGGGATATTTATAGATCACCCCCTTGAATTTCACAGAACCTTTCAAACAGAGAAATTTGTTAAGATGAGAGCATGCTGGATAAATAACTTAAAGGGAATCTTGATAGATTTTAACTATTTTGGGAGAAGAAGAACGTTTTCTTTGAGTTTTATAGAATAAAATCCTCAAGAAAAGAAAAAGAAAGGGAATTACATGCAAAATACAATACTACTTTGCAGAACACTTGTTTTTTTGAAGTATTTTCATTTTAGACAGTAATGCCCAAGTGGTGTTTTAATATAAACCATGTTGTAGCAAAAAAAGGAATTGGCAAACCTACTCTGTGGGGAGTTTTTAATGTTGTTTGACTCTTCATCCTCATCTTCAAACAAACTGAAGTATTCCGCAGCAAAACAAAGCCCTAGCTCAAAGGGGGATCAAAAAGAAGACAGAAAGGGCTATATTAAATTATTAATGCAATGGAATGTGTTTACAGCAGTTGACAATAATAGTGAGCAAGAAATGTGATGAATTTTTAAGAGTCTTTATCATCACTTAAATGTTGGGAAGCCCTGGACATGTATTTTTAATTTCATTGCACCAGGGTAAAAAGGTTGTGGCTAAACTAAGACCACTGCTAGACGTGCATAAATGGGTTCTTTCAGAAAACAGAAAAAACCCGAAGTCAACTATTTTCATCTGACTTAAGAGATAACACCTGATTGAGTGCAAAAAGGTGTTTGCATTGCAAGCAGAAAATAAGATTGAACTGCCTCCTTTGCACCCTACATACCCACCCACCCCCTATCACCTTTTCCTCACATGCCCCTCTTCTGAAAAACAGTCCTTAACTTCTCATGTGTGCCACAACACATTCCATTTCCTTATTTTCATGCATGCAGTTTACAACTAACATGGATTCACAGCTGTGAGTACTTTGGATTGCCACAATTTGAGTGCCATTTTGGCACCGAGTCATCTTTCTGAGCTGATGAAACTCAGTCCCATTTGAACCGGAGTTCCGTTCACTCTTATACTCCCCATTGAAGGCCAATGGCATCCTGGCCTGTATCAGGAACAGCGTGGCCAGCAGGAGTAGGGAAGTCATCGTGCCTGTGTACTTGGCACTGGTGAGGCCTCACCTTGAGTACTGTGTTCAGTTTTGGGCCACTCCAAGAAGGACATTGAGCTGCTGGAATGTGTCCAGAGGAGAGCCACCAAGCTGGTGAGGGATCTGGAGAACAAGTCCTATGAGGAGAGGCTGAGGGAACTGGGCATGTTTAGTTTGGAGAAGAAGAGGCTGAGGGGAGACCTCCTTGCCCTCTACAACTCCCTGACAGGAGGTTGTAGAGAGGTGGGGGTTGGCCTCTTCTCCCAAGGGAATAATGCCAGGAGCAGAGGAAATGGTCTGAAGTTGGGGCAGGGGAGGTTTAGATTAGATATTAGGAAGAATTACTTTGCTGAGAGGGTGGTCAGGCACTGGAACGGCCTGCCCATGGAGGTGGTGGAGTCACCATCCCTGGAGGTATTTAAGAAATCTGTAGACATGGCACTTCAGGGCATGCTTCAGTGCCCAAGATTATTGGTTTGCAGGTGGGTGTGATGTGGTGGGGTGTCGTTTTGTCGTTTTGTTGGTTTTGGTTTTTTGGTTTCTTTTTTTTTTTGTTTCTTTGTTTTTGTTTTGTTTTGTTTTTTGGGTTTTTTTCTGTGGGGTTTTTTTTTTTCTGTTGTTGTGGTTGGACTCGATGATCTCAGACGTCCCTTCTAACCATGGTGATTCTATGATTCTCTGTGTGGTGAAGCCTTAAATTTTTGAAAGTGTCTGCTACATACATTATTACTCGACTACAAAGGTGTCCCAGTGTAAACCAAGTTGCTACCTACTAATTTCCATTGATCAATGGCATGAGTTTCAACAAGGGCAAGTGCCAGGTCCTGCACTTGGGCCACAACAACCCCCTGCAGCGCTACAGGCTGGGGGAAGTGTGGCTGGAGCTGCCTGGAGGATAGAAATGTCCTTAGCTAACCCAAGTCACGTGAATTGCTTTTCCTCTTCTGGCAAGTAATTTGTAGCTTACACTGAAAGTCATGGCACTAATCTACTTATTTTTAAATGCATCTCAAGTTCTTCCAAAGTCTGTCAGAAGTCTATTTAGGCATCCTCTCTCTTTCTGGACTTGTTATCACCTAGATGTAAAAAGTTAGGAAGGAGGTCTGAGAGGACCCAGGGACCAGGAATTACAGGACCACTGTGGGTGGATTTTTTTTCAGTTTATTTGATTCTTTTGGAAAGGTAGAGACAAAGGAGTGAGCAGGGCTGTGTCAGCCTCAGATCTAAGTACAGAGTCCATGGCAATTGCAATTAAGGAATGGAGTTTAGGATTGTACCTGCCAATGGTTGACAGGTCTGGGCCAGCCATTGACTGAAGAGGACTGAAAAGACTAATCAGTCATTGTTGTAGAGTGCAGGAGATTGCAACCACCTTTATAAAATACTTCCACAAAACTTCTATAAGGTAAGAGTATGGCTAACAATGCAGATAATTTTCAACAGAAGGCTGTTGTTGTTGAGGTGTCCTTCGTACATTCTATGAAGTATGAAGTCTTACATCTTCCATATTTTGAGCTGCAATTAGAGCTAATGGAATTTTTTTAACTGATCAGCCTTTAAAACCTCATCAGGTTAATGTGATTGGTGTACTTGGTATGTGCATTTCATCTACATTTTTGTCATCTGCCAAAATGTAATGAACTGGGATGTTATGTTATAACTTCCTAGATAAATTATCATCATTTTAGTTATCATTATGGTAATATTGCTAATGTCTGGGGCAAATTGTTTTGACTTTGGGGGTGGGGGAGATTTGGGCTTTGGGAATTAGTGATTGAGTCCCACTTGTTGCAAAGTGAAGATAAAAGGGAAAATGGAATATTTTTACTTTCTACTTTTTGAAAAATATTGCTGGTATAGGCCTGAAACTGAGCAAATGGAGGAGTTAGTTCTAGTTAATGGAGCAAAGTTGCTCCCTTGCCTTGAGCTTCTTATCGTAAGATCTCTTTGAAGGAAGCAGCAGGAGCTTTGCTAGACTTCCCATAAAACAAAAAGGACTACACAGGCAGCTGCACTTGGATAAGTAGTTGGCTGTTCATCAATCAAAATCTGACTGTTTTATTACCAGTGAGTTAGGTGGGTGGATGCTGGCAATAAGCAGGACATAAAGCGCCTGTAACCCATGAGATGTCTTCAGCTGCCTGAACTGAGTTCAGATGATGCTTTTATAAGCATTGTAACAGTCAATTTGTTATGGAGATCTTATTGTATGCAGTGATACCCTTTAGAAATGATGGTACTGGCCACCATAAAACACCAAGATGTGGCTGTGTAACTCAGGAGAACTCACTGTTGTAGCAGCTGTTGTTTGGTCATACGTCCTTTAATCATTCTTAACTAAGAAAATAACCCTCAAAAAAAGTAGAAGAATGTTTCAAGAGCATTGAAATTCCCATTCAGATGTGATTTTTGAGGATTAGGAAGTTGGAAGAAAATGCAGACTGAATATGGATTTTTCAGTAAGAGGAAAAGCAGTATTTGTTCTTTGAGTGACATAATAACAGACTGGAACAATTTAAATCAGAAAAAAAGCTGACAACATACTTGATATACAGGGCACACTGCAGAGGGGCCATCTATTTACCTGAAGTAGCTGAATTGTTATACACCTTAGGTTTTGGGGTTCTGTTTGTTTGTTTATTTTTAAATTAGTATAGCTGAAGAAAGGCAGGACGGGTGGGTCAGCCCAGGGTCTCTACTTACAACACAGACTCTGGAACTGCTCTGCTGGAACAATGTTTGGCAATATTAATGCTGCTTCTGTTTCTAAACTCAATAGTAGTTTACCCACCTTTGTTTAATGCTGAGCTGCTGTTTGGCGCCTCCCATCTTTAGATGGATACTTTTTTAATGCTGTCAGCCACAACACTAGATGTAAATTCTTTTAATTATTTTTTCCTTTTGTGCATTCTGTGAGTAATCCATTATAAAAATAACTATTTTCATAAACTGCCATAGCCACTGTATTGGTTTAGTTATTATTTGTCACTTAATGTAGTGTTTATGGTAGTTTTGGCATTGTTCCTTCCTAACCAGGAGGATATGGTGTAAATAAACACATTTATTTTAGCATTTTGTACTGCTTTAATATATATTTATTCAGATTTTCAATTTTTACATTTCTCCATTATGTTAAGAAATAGAGAATAATTTATTTTGTATTTATGAGATATTTACCTTATTATTCATGGTCTGAGTCAAACTAAATTTGCACAAAAACTGGAATTCAATTAATACTAAAGCAAATACAATTGATTAGAATTAACAGACTTTTTTCTTTACAGATGCTGAAACCTTAACCTTAAAGGTGTTAGATATCTCTAATGAGGAAAAACCTAAAAGCATTTTTAGATTTCAACTTCACAGAATTAAGGCAAAACCTTTCCTGTGTCACAGAAATTGAAAGACTTTGATTTTTTGCAAAGCGTTTTAAGTAAGTATAATTTTCAGTAAGCTTTAGGTCTCAGGTCCTCATACATGGGGTTTTTGTAGACTGTCACTCCTTGCTGATGGGAACTTGTGTCTGTGCTAGGCTATGCACCACTCATGTACTCCATAGTACTGGTTTGGGCATCTGTAATCCAGATACTATTGTCCTGTTCAGAAAGTTTCATTTCTTATGTGAAGTGTTTCTGCCTGTATATTTGGTTTGGGTCTTTTCTGGTTAAGTGATGTTTTCCTTAGTATGTAATAAGGAGATTTAGTTGGTTGAGTTTCTCTTAAATGTTAACAAATTTAAGCTAGGCATACATCCACCTCTAACTTTGAATGCTGTTTGGGGTTTTTTCTAAACAGTTTTAATAAAAAATAATTAGGCTTTCTTTATTTTGGTTTTATTTGCTCTCTCTATTTGCATCTTACTAAGCAGAATCAAAATAGATCAAGCACTAACTCTTAAGAATTCAACTGAATCTTGGAATTGACTAGACTTTCAGACATATGAGAAGGCCATTTAAGTGATGTGTCTGTTGGTATAATTACTGGGATTAAAATGTATTTTCCACTCTGAAATGTCTATCTTGAAAGTTTTTCTTTTGTAATATCAAATTGATTCTCTACATAGTCCCGTTTCAAAAATAAATGACTTAGTATGGTTGTTTTGCAAATTTTTAAAAACAATGCATTTTGTTTTAAATCCATTTTGTGTTTATAAGTGACTGAAACATAGCTAGACAAACCTGGCATATCTTACAGATCTGAGATGTGGAGAAAATAATTTGCATGAACAATGTCACTCTTGTACATTAAGGTTTGCAGTCATGCTTCCTTGTTCAATTTACAGCTTAAAAGCTAAGAGTTTGTATATTCATTTTTAGTATTGTATTTTAATTCAAATTTTCTGGGCTTGAGCATTTGCTTATGACTTTGCTCGTTTATCTGGTCCTTCTACAGCACTTTGGACTGTTACAGAAACTGAGATTTAAATTGGCATCAAGGCTAATAATTACAAATACAGTTCTAGATTTACAGCGCATAAATGTTTAAGAGAAAATTAGTATCTGTTGACACAAAATAGCAGTAGGGGTTCATGTGTTTAAGAACAGATGCACCAAAGGTCAGAATTTAGTTTCAGATTAGGTGGTTCTGTGATACTGGAAGTTAAAAGAGCAGGGGGAAACTCCCTTCTTGGATACGTGTATGCACTCACAGGCATTCTGTTACAAAATAGAAAAGCCTTGGGCAAGGTCCTAACTAATCACATACATGCCTCTTATGAAGCCAACAAGAGTGTTTGTCACGCTGGGAGACAAGTACATGCATTATACTGTTCCTCACTGTGACTGGAATAGAAAGAACAACAGGAGCTGTCACTATCTCACATAAAGAAGTGAAGGATCCCTCCTTGCAGACAAGCAGGTTTTTAGCTGAATGGGGGAATGAGGGGAAGGCCATTGCTATGGCTATTGAAGTGGCAACTGTAGCTGTATTAATGGCCACCAAGAAAAATTGCTCTATGGAAGTTCTCAGCAGGACAAGGACAGAGATGCCAATCTTTAGTTATAGAATAAGAGGATTGTTTGAAGACTTGGATTTGCTGCCTTTCAATTCGTTTTACCACATTTGATCACTGACCTGAAAAAAGAATATTAGTGTGTGTCTGAAACCTAATTGTGCTTGGGTACAGCTAACCAGAACACGTGCTGCTAGCTTGATGCCAAGAAACTCATACAGCAAATATTGATCCATGCAGGTCTCAAAGGAAAAAGAATCAGCTTTTTGTCAGGTGCAAGGGTTTGGTGCTAGCCAAAAGAAACAGATTAATTTCACAAGAAAACTCTTTTCTGAATAGTTTTTAGAGGGGATATGGAGGTGTCTCCTGCCACCTAAGACCTTGAACCAAGAAAGCAATTGAGTACTTCATACATCTATCTTATTGAGGAAAGCACTTAAGCACAAACTTAATTTTTAAACCTGATTACAAAACTGTCCCTTCTGGAAAAGATAGCAAATATTTTATGACTTCCAAGGGAATCTCACCCCAACAAGACCACACGTACTTCATGTCTGTAACAACCTATATAGTTTAATATTTCAAGACAACGTTGTTGTCAAGAAAGAGGGGAAGTGAGTGAACAATGGGAGTAAGAAGAATGACAATAATGTTGTGGGCTACAGACGTTATCAGTCATAAAAAGAATTCCAGTCCTTTATATTGGATTAGCACACATGTTTTGGAAGAATAAAAGCTTGCTTTTTTTTTTTTTTTTCTGTAGAGGGAGTGCTAGTAATAAACCCATTTACCAGCATTTGTCACACGATAATACCATGGTCTAATTCACCATAACAGATCTTCAGTAGCTGAGACCAGTATACTCAGCAGTTTGTGAAAAGATTTATGATTTAAAATGTCTGGGATGTGAAAACAAAATTTAATCTTCGTGATATAAACAGTGTCACAACCCATATTGTAATAATGCACTGAAGAAGATTAAGATGAAGATTTTACTAACACATCTGAACTAATCTTTCTTTGCTGATTTAGACCAGCAGCAAAAATCATTCACAGATTCATGTCTTTTTACTAAGAGATAAAAAAGAAAGGCAGCAAAAATGAATCCTTTTTCTGTCCATGGTATGGATAAATAAATAGAATTAATAGGGCCTGCTCCTGGACGAGTTATTGTTTAGCCACTATCTCATGAGAAATCCTAGTAGGGAAAGTTTTATTTCTAAAGGTAGGGCAGACAATGAACTTCTGTATACCAGTCATTGATGTGGAGAGACAGCAAGTACCAGTGACCTTCTTTGAAGATGAGAAAGTCAGATGCTTACATTCCTGAAATTCGTGTCTCTGGGTCTTATATCCACATTCAGAGAATGGTATTAGCTCAAAAAGCTAGTTCACCTGCCTTAACATCCCTCTTGTGGTCCTCGGGTGGGGTGGGATTTTCCAGAATTCTGAATTTAGCTTCATATTGGTCACAGAAACCTGAAAGTTCCCGTATGTATCCTCTGAAAATTTCACAATCTTCTATATAGGTTCATACATATAGATGTACTTAAGCACATTTAAATGTTATTAATTTAACTGTTGCAATGATTTGCCACAGTACTTGGCCCAAGTGGCTGTGATCTAAACTTGCATACTCCATGGTTTATGAATGCTACAGCACTATGACTAAATGGTAATGAATGCCAGCAAGAAGCTCACAATACTTGATTTCTTGCTTGAAGATGAAGTTCCTAGAGTCAGGTAATTGTCGGAGTTAATAACTAGACAATCATTGCTTTACTTTAAAACAAAATCTAAGGGGCTAAAACAGCCTATCTGTGGGAGGGCAAGGGCATAAAACTATTTCTTGGAAGATGCAACTTTGTAATTTTAAGAAAGGGATGATACAGCAATTGTAGGGGTTTAGCTTCAGTGATCCTTAGAGGCTCCTTATGGTCTACTATTCCTGGCCCTCATACATGTAGGGAGAAACCTGGAAATATCACCTGAATGAATCTGAACAGCTCAAAAAGCCAAAAAGCAAACGAAGGTGATGTATTGATACAGATCCTATATAATTTATGCAATATTTGTTTGCAACGTTCTTGACACTTTTTAGCATCTGCCACAAGAATTTTGAACTCAAGACCGATGTTATTGTATCAATAACAGGAATTTCATTATCAGTCATTCTAGTGATGTAAATATGGTCCTAGATACTGTTACTTTGTTTCAATAATTGTAATAAGATAATGAGAGCTGTTCCTTCATGAAAATACAATATGCTGGGCTTCAGATGTAGGGTCATGGCTGATACAGTAAGAGATAGAAATCATTCTTGAGGTTATTTGTTTCTTTTTTTCCCCTCAATAGAAATGGCTACTTGCTTGAGAATCTAAAATTAGACAAGGAAATGACAACTGCATTGGCTTTGTGGCAAAAATAGCCTTGGCTTATTGCATACATTAGTAATAAATCAAGTCTTCTAAATGAAATTTCTTAGACATTACTAGGTTCAATTGTGTATTCATTCAAAATCTTTTTAATTTATTCCTTCAATGAAGTGGAACAACTGTTAAAAAACAAACTAAATGTAAAAGAGAAAAAAACCCACAAAGTACAATCCTTTTCTACCAAGCTCAATGTAATTACAATGGCAATAATATTAACTGTAAAATTCTTATTCCTCCAGACACATTTTCAGAGCCTCAAATTAGACGGTGTTGATTACCATTATTTTATCTGAATAAAGGGTGACATATTTCAACAAATACTTGGTGAACAATTCCTCCCGTCCATGCACATTCCCGTGGTAGTCTAAGAAGGTGCAGTATATACAATAGATACACAAAAGATAATAAAGATGTTTCCTACTGATATATTTCACAAATTCCCTGCATGCAATGTCATGGACCAGAATTTATCCAACATCAAGTTCCACAACTGGTTAATAACACCTTTCTAACCTATTTTCTCATTGGACTTGAATGTGTTTTTTTCCAATTTTTCCTGTATGTCAACATGTGTGTAGCTTTATCAGGGCTGCTAATATATATTCCACAGCTACTGTGTTATGAAGTTACTCTGAACAGGAAGCCCTTTTTGTTCACTCTGTACTTTGTAATCTACTTTCATTAACTGCAGCACTTTCTATATTTATGGCAAAATTTCTGTTGTCTTATGTTATCTTCTGTTTTCTTATGTTATAAGACTGATTTAATGTCTCAAATTTAATTTGCCTATTAATTTCTGAAGCTGTTTGTTCTACACAGTACAAAGTAATAGCAATTACACCTATTGCATAATAAAAACCAAAGGGAAAAGACAAAATTATCTTTCCTGTAAAGATTTTCAGTAATTAAGCTGTTGAAATTTCACTGTCTGTAGGAGAAATAAAGAACTGTAGGGGGAGATCAATGCATAAGAGGAAAAACATGACTAAAAGCATTGGACAACATTAGCCTGTGTTTCTAGAACTGTTCCGACCCTGGCAAAGTTTTACCATGTATTTTAGATATGTGTAAAATTAACTTTGAAACAAGGAAAAGAGCAGCTTCTTTATTACTTGGAGAGTCAAGATCAGTACTTTTTTTGACAGAAATGTTACAGATGTTCTGTTCATGCAGGCTCTTGTAGTAGTTCATGTTAGTCAGCATAATAATGCCTTTTTTGGGGACATCCCAGTTTTTACTGTGTGTGGCTAATGAATTGGTGGTGTCTGAAATCTCATGTGTGTGTTGTGTGACCTTGTATTTGAGGTGTTAGATGGTACTGTGTTGCCTTTGCACTGTTAGGCTTTTCTCCTGGGCACAAAATCCGCTTTTCCCTTTTATGGGTTTCTTCAAATATGTATTATGACAGTTTTTCATAGGTGGAGTTTTCATAACATTATTTTAAGGGGATTGATTCCATGAACTTTTTTAAGAGTTGGCAGGCTTTTACAGACCTGTTGGCTTTTTTTCTACATGCAATGCAAGAAATAGGAAATGAGAACTAGGCAATAGCACTCTTCTAAACACCATGGTTGAGATTTTCCTGACTTTACTGAGACCATTTCTATGATTACAATTAGAAGAAAATACTGATTATTCCCCCTCCCGCTCTGCCAAATACCACCTCTGAGTCTGTTAGTTTTCGTAAGATAGTGGAAATGGAGGAAAACATTTAATCTAAACAATAATGTTGTTACTAGGAAAAAGTGGAAATGGAAAAATGTATTTAGGCAGGATATTAGAAGACAATTTCAGTCAATCCTAGACCAGCCTTTCAAAGAGACCAACAGGCAGTAAAGCCTACTTGATCTGGAGACGAAATAGATGAGTTTGCAAAAATTTTCAGGTAAGTGTTTTCAGGAGGATTCTAGGTTGCTGGTCTATGAGGTTCTTACTGGTGGTCTTACATAAAGTTTGGATCAAAATGTTAGAAGTAAGCAGAAGAAATTCCAAAGCTGTCAAAGTGGCTTAGCACTAAACTCTCCAGAAGAGCAAACTCCACCAAAGGCCCATGCTAAATGCTTTGGAGGGAGGTATTAGAACCTCAGAGCAGAATGTGTACCTCATATCACATTGAATCCTGGTTGCTAATATGTGTGATGGGCTTTAGCCTTCCAACAGAAGATATAATCTATCTTCCAAATATACAAACTGTGTAGCTCTGACAGACAGACTAGAGAGTAGCTATGTGGTGTTTCCTCCTGCTTAGTCATGTCTATGCGTGTGATGATCAGGATGCTGCTGGGCATTCTCCTTGGTGCTGTTCTCCACTTGAAACAAGTCAATTCCGTAACTATCACCAGAAATGTACCCTCTTGGAGACAGGTGGCCAGCAATGTATGAACATGCTTATGCTCTGAGCCCTTGCTGTGGTCTCCCTTGGGAACTTGACTTCATCTTGCAATCTGTGCTCTAGTTTTCTAGGGACTAAAAGGAGTCCCTAGAAGAGACTATTTCTAGGAGATCTTTAATTTAGGCTGCCACTTTCCATTGCTGTTCTAGGTGATAGCTTTGTGTTAAAAGATCTGGAGTGGATGGGAGCATGAAGCTTTTCACATACTACATTTCCTGTAACTGCCTTCTCATATTGTGAAGCAAACCTTATACACTGGAGGATCCCCCTTTCATTTTATTAGGGCTCAGATTTTACTTTTGGGGCAGGAATTAGCTGGTCTCGTTGACAGGGCTTTAAACTAGATATGAGAGGGAAGGGGGAGATAACCGGGCCTGTTAGGATTAAACACGCTATGTGGGAGTGAGGAATTGTGGAGACACGCTACTGCCCAATATCTTCTGGGAATACAACACAGCAGACAGGGAACAATCCAGGAGGTTCCTGGAATGTGTGGAGGATAACTTCCTCATGCAGCTGTTAAGTGAGCTGACCAGGGAAGGTGCCCTCCTGAACGTGCTCCTTGCAAACAGGGAAGAACTTGTGGGGGAAGTAAATGTTGGAGGACGTCTAGGGCACAGTGATCATGAGATGATTGAGTTTTTGATCCTTGGAGAAACAAGGAGAGGGGTTACCAAAACTGCCACCTTAGACTTCCAGAGGGCAAACTTTAATCTGTTCAGAAGACTGCTAGACAAAATCCCTTGGGAGGATGCCCTTAAGGATACAGGAGTCCAGGAAGGATGGAGATACTTCAAGAAAGAAGTCTTAAAGGCACAGGAGCAGGCTGTCCCCATGTGCCGAAAAACACGTAGGTCGGGAAGGAGGCCAGCCTGGCTAAATAGGGATCTTTTGCTGGATCTCAAAAACAAAAAGAGAGTCTATGACCTTTGGAAGAGGGGGCAGGCCTCTCATGAAGACTTGAGAGGGAAGGGGGAGATAACCAGGCCTTTTAGGATTAAACACGCTATGTGGGAGTGAGGAATTGTGGAGACGCGCTACTGAGCGAGAGCTCGGCAGGTGTTCTTGCAGTGATGGGAAGGAAGACTTGAGAACAATAAACAATGTCCTTGTATGGTACGCTACTGCCCAATATCTTCTGGGAATACAACACAGCAGACAGGGAACAATCCAGGAGGATAAACAATGTCCTTGTATGGTAGTGTGAAGACAACAACATAGATACCAAGCTAGCAAAATAGATAACAAAATCACAAAACAAATAAGAATGACTAATTGGCCTGGGCGCATGAACACTTGTTGGAGGACGTCTAGGGCACAGTGATCATGAGATGATTGAGTTTTTGATCCTTGGAGAAACAAGGAGAGGGGTTACCAAAACTGCCACCTTAGACTTCCAGAGGGCAAACTTTAATCTGTTCAGAAGACTGCTAGACAAAATCCCTTGGGAGGATGCCCTTAAGGATACAGGAGTCCAGGAAGGATGGAGATACTTCAAGAAAGAAGTCTTAAAGGCACAGGAGCAGGCTGTTCCCATGTGCTGAAAAACACGTAGGTGGGAAAGGAGGCCAGCCTGGCTAAATAGGGATCTTCCAACATGCCAGGGCTTGAGGGACCGTGGACTAGCAAGCACCCTCGCTCTACCATTTCATTTGAGAGAAATGATAAACACCTAGATATTATGGAAACACGTGAGAGGGGTCTGGTAGGAAATGGGGCCCCCACTCACAAAAAAATGTTGGAACCATTGGCTTGTCTGAAGTGCATCTATACCAATGCATGCAGTATGAACAACAAACAGGGGGAGCTTGAAACCATGATGCACCAGGAAAACTATTACGTAGTGGCTATCACAGAAACGTGGTGGGATGCCTCACATGAATGAAGTGTCACAATCGATGGCTACGAGCTCTTCAGGAGGGATAGACAGGAAAGGAGAGGTGGTGGAGTGGCTCTGTATGTTAGAGAATGCTATGAGAGCTCAGAAATTAAGTATAGTGATAATGGGGTCAAGAGTGTTATAAGGGCCAATAAAGGTGATATCGCTGTGGGAGCCTGCTACAGACCTCCCAACCAAAGCAGTGAGGTGGATGAAGCCTTCTATAAGCAACTGGGAAAAATATCACAGTCGCTTGCCATTGTTCTTGCGGGGAACTTTAACCTGCCCAATATCTTCTGGGAATACAACACAGCAGACAGGGAACAATCCAGGAGGTTCCTGGAATGTGTGGAGGATAACTTCCTCATGCAGCTGTTAAGTGAGCTGACCAGGGAAGGTGCCCTCCTGAACGTGCTCCTTGCGAACAGGGAAGAACTTGTGTGGGAAGTAAATGTTGGAGGCTGTCTAGGACATAGTGATCATGAGATGATTGAGTTTTTGATCCTTGGAGAAACAAGGAGAGGGGTTACCAAAACTGCCACCTTAGACTTCCAGAGGGCAAACTTTAATCTGTTCAGAAGACTGCTAGACAAAATCCCTTGGGAGGATGCCCTTAAGGATACAGGAGTCCAGGAAGGATGGAGATACTTCAAGAAAGAAGTCTTAAAGGCACAGGAGCAGGCTGTTCCCATGTGCCGAAAAACACGTAGGCCGGGAAGGAGGCCAGCCTGGCTAAATAGGGATCTTTTGCTGGATCTCAAAAACAAAAAGAGAGTCTATGACCTTTGGAAGAGGGGGCAGGCCTCTCATGAAGACTTTAAAAAGGTAGCAAAGCTATGCAGGGAGAAAACTAGGAGAGCTAAAGCACAGCTAGAGCTCAACCTAGCTACAGCCGTTAAGGATAATAAAAAATGTTTCTATAAATTCATTAACAACAAAAGGAAGATTAGGGAAAATCTCCCTCCTTTATTGGATGCAGAGGGAAACATAGTCACGAAGGATGAGGAAAAGGCTGAGGTGCTCAACACCTACTTTGTGTCAGTCTTTAGCGGTGGAACTAGCTGTTCCCTGGAAACCCAGCCTCATGAGCTAGGAGACAGGGAGGGGAAGCAGAATGAGGACATCACAATTAAAGAGGAAGAGATCAGTGACCTGCTATGCCGCTTGGATGCACACAAGTCTATGGGACCAGATGGACTACACCCAAGAGTGCTAAAAGAGTTGGCAGACGTGCTCACCAAGCCACTTTCCATCATTTACATGAAGTCATGGCTAACTGGGGAGGTCCCAATGGACTGGAGGGTGGCAAATGTAACACCCCTCTACAAGAAAGGCAAAAAGGAGCATCCAGGAAACTATAGACCTGTCAGTCTGACCTCGGTACCAAGGAAGCTCATGGAACAGGTCATCTTGAGTGCCACCACAAGCCACATAATAGACAACCAGGGGATCAAGCCTAGTCAGCATGGGTTTATGAAAGGCAGGTCATGCCTGACAAACCTGATCTCCTTCTATGACAAGATGACCTGATCATTGGATGAGGGAAAGGCTGTGGATATTGTATACCTGGACTTTTGAAAAACATTCGATACTGTCCCCCATAGAACTCTTGCGGAAAAACTGGCTGCACACGGCCTGGATGAACATACGATCCGTTGGATCAAACACTAGCTGGCTGGAAGGTCCCAAAGAGTCGTGCTCAATGGATTTAAATCCAGCTGGCGGCCGGGTACAAGTGGTGTGCCTCACGGCTTAGTTTGGGGACCATTTCTGTTTAACATCTTTATTGACAATTTTGATAAGGGCATAAGGTGTATCATCAGCAAGTTCGCAGATGACACCAAGTTAAGCAGGAGTGTTGATTCACATGAGGATAGGGAAGCTCTACAGAGAGACTTAGATTGGATCATTGGGCCAACATTAATGGTATGAGCTTCAACAAAGCCAAGTGCCAGGTCCTGCACTTGGGCCGCAACAACTCCATGCACCGCTACAGGCTGGGGGAAGTGTGGCTGGAGCTGCCTGGCAGAAAAATACCTGAAAGTTCTAGTTGACAAGCAACTGAATATGAGCCGGCCGTGTGCCCAGGTGGCCAAGAAAGCCAATGGCATCCTGGCTTGTATTAGAAATAGTGTGACCAACAGAAGTAGGGAGGCCGCTACAGGCTTGGAGAAGTGTGGCTGGAGCTGCCTGGAGGAAAGAGACCTGGGGGTTCTAGTTGACAAGCAACTGAATATGAGCCGGCCGTGTGCCCAGGGGGGCAAGAAAGCCAATGGCATCCTGGCTTGTATCAAAAATAGTGTGACCAGCAGAAGTAGGGAGGTGATTGTGCCCCTGTACTCGGCACTGGTGAGGCCACACCTCGAGTACTGTATCCAGTTCTGGGCACCTCAATACAAGAGAGATATCGAGGTGCTGGACCAAGTGCAGAGGAGGGAAACGAAGCTGATGAAGGGCCTGGAGCATCAATCTTATGAAGAGCGGTTGAAGGAGCTGGGACTGTTTAGTTTGAGGAAGAGGAGGCTGAGGGGAGACCTCATCACTCTCTACAACTACTTGGAAGGACACTGTAGAGACGTTGGTGCTGGTCTATTCTCCCAGGTAATTAGTGACATAATGAGAGGGAATGGCTTCAAGCTCCAACAGGCTAGGTTAGCCTGAACATTAGGAAAGAATTTTTCACGGAAAGAGTGGCCGGGCATTGGAATAGGCTGCCCAGGGATGTGGTTGAATCACCATCCCTGGACATGTTTAAGAGTCGTTTAGATGTGGTGTTGGGGGATATGGTGTAGGGGAGAACTTTGTAGAGTACGGTTGATGGTTGGACTCGATGATCCCAAGAGTCTTTTCCAACCTAAATGATTCTATGATTCTACTTACTCGTCACTAAACACAAAATAATACGTTGTCAATTCGTCACTAAACACAAAATAATACGTTGTCAAGTGACTGCTGGATAGCAATTGATTTGCAAAATATGTCTTTGAACACCAGGATTCAGAGAAAGTGGATTCACTTCCATAAAGATTTCAAAGGTTGTGCAAATGGATTTTCGTCTGACGGTAAAGTCAGGCAAGCATCAAGGGAAAAGAGCTAGCACAGGGTGACATGAAAGAATGTATCAAGGAAAGTCCAGCTTTTGTTCATTTTTTATTAAATCGTTGACTCCCTATTTGCTAGAACAGATATAAACCAAATTCTTCTAGAAGCTTCTAGTGTGATCCAGTTGCCTTCTGTGAACTCTACATGTTCACAGTGAAGATGATGCAGAATTTGCTTCCTTTATTCAACTCAGAGCTTTTTTTGTCTTTTATATGTTCTAAACACCATCTTAATATATTTTTTTCAGTTATCTTCTTTAAACCCACCATCTGAACAGAAGAGCTTAGCTGAAGACTGCTTCTACTGAAACAAGGTAAACAGAAACTGGATGAGAATATTTAGCTTTCTGAAAAATGGAGAAAAAAAGACCGCATGGAATCTGTCTGTCTTCTTCCTGCTCCCCTAGGGCTATAGTGAATTCAGGGAGATGCCATGTCTAAACATCTTAACAGCTCAACCTGAAATAGGTTACCATCACCAACTAAAAATAATGTTCTTGAGAAAGGCAGACCTATCAGAGAAAAAGCTACGTAGCCTTTCATCTGGTGAGCCTTTTTTTTTGGTGTTTGTGTTTTGGTGGGTTTTTTAAAAGACATGAGTTATTTGTTTGCCTGGCCTGTAGCTGCTGTGGACCTGTGAAGATATAAATGGTAGGACTTACTCTGAATGCAGTCCTGCATTTTAATAGAGACTATATAGCTAAACTTATATGGAAGCCCCAGCACAACACACCTAGGAAGCCATGATCCCTGTTTCAAAAAAGGCTGTTTGAATACAAAAACAATGGCTGAAAGGAGGAGTTCAGAGACCAAGAAAATGTTTTTGCTGAGGAGGTTGAAATCAGGTCACCTGTCTTCTAGCTTGGCCCTGTGAAAGCAGGAGTGAGAGGAAGCAGTCTTGTCTTATGTATGATGCCTTCTGTAAGCAAGTCTTTGAAAGGAATGAAGAATCAGTATTAATACAGTATGAATGAAAGGAGAACGAAGGCCATGTTATCTCATTCACTAGGAAGTGATTTGAAAATATAATACGAATATTGAAACGATAATTTGCTATGATCACAAACAGTAATATGCTCTTTCTTCCAAGTAGGAGGAAAACATGAGATGCAGTCCTGGAAAGAAAACCTTGGTTTAGAAGTAAGCAAGGAGACCTTCAATCCCATAATTTTTCAAATCTTTAGAATTACTTTGGATATTTGATGTTAGTGTTTGGATTTATGACACATTTTTGCATATAGAACTCCAAGTGCTGGGTAAAAGCTGTTTTGAGAATGAATGAGAGGTTTGGTATGTTGTCTCCAATATTGTTGTGTCCTAAAATTGTCCCAATATTGTGTGTTACCTAAAACTAATACCTGGCTTAAGAATGACATCTTTGCCATTGGACCATGGAAGCCTTTATCAGGGAAATTAGATGCATTATTCTCTCTTCCTTCATCTTTAAAATAAATGGAACACTGCCTCTTGTCAGATGAGAGACAAAGCTGGGAATGGAGGGTAGGATAGCATCGTAGTGGCCTAGGACCATACTGTCTTGAATGTACTTGAGAGACTGAGTTGCAATTTGCACCATCTTCTGTGGTATTCATGGGCTCAAGAGCTCCCAAGAGAAGCATTTTGCTTATGCCTTCAGACCCTTCTATGGAGTTGTACTTTCCCTTCATATGTTATATGTCTACTTGGGCTGTTTCCTTTCCTAGCCTCTTTCTAGAATGAGTGGATTTTTATGGCCTATATGGAAATATAGGATTAAAGACTTTATTCTTTTTTTTTTTTTTTTTAACTGAACCCAAGAATCAGTAACTTATGTTCAGCTTCTTCCATAAAAAGAATTAATTATTCAAAGTAAAAACTATGGTGTGTTTCTCAATGTATAGATCATCTAACAGTTGTCTGAACCTCATTTTGGTTTATACTTTTGTAAAATAAGAGGGGAAAGTGCCTTGTTTCTCCCTTGAACTGAGCTATGGCGTTCAGATCTGATTATGAGGCTTCACTCTCCTTCACTTTAAAGATAGTTGAGGTTTTTCAGGGAAAAGTCTGGAACATGGAGAAAACTTTCTGAAATTTTCCTTGCAGAAGGAATAATGTTTTGTTTTCTAGTTGGCAGTATTTAGGTGTATGTCCTTGTGCAGTTTTTGAAACAAGCACATGTGCATGTATTCTGAATTTCATGCCATTAAAACCCCTAGAAAGATATGTGGTACTGGCTCCAAATCTCTTATTCTGGTCCTAGGGCAATATTGCAGGCTCTCTGTATTTGATTTTCTCTGGGAATTCTTTGTGAGGATTTGTGTGTGTGTGTTTTGTTGGTTTTCTGTTTGGCTGTTTTTTTTGTTGTTATTCGGGGGCTTTGTTTTTTGTCTTTTTACTGTGACTTCCTATTTAGGTTTTAGTAGTGTTCTAGTGGTATCTTCATCAATGATGTGGGATAAGGTGCATCCACAGCAAGTCTGCAGATAACATCAATCGGTGCGGTTTTTGAAACAAGCATGTGCATGTATTCTGAATTTCATGCCATTAAAACCCCTAGAAAGATATGTGGTACTGGCTCCAAATCTCTTATTCTGGTCCTAGGGCAATATTGCAGGCTCTCTGTATTTGATTTTCTCTGGGAATTCTTTGTGAGGATTTGTGTGTGTGTGTTTTGTTGGTTTTCTGTTTGGCTGTTTTTTTTGTTGTTATTCGGGGGCTTTGTTTTTTGTCTTTTTACTGTGACTTCCTATTTAGGTTTTAGTAGTGTTCTAGTGGTATCTTCATCAATGATGTGGGATAAGGTGCATCCACAGCAAGTCTGCAGATAACATCAATCTGAGTGGTGTGGTTGACACGCCAAGGGACAGAATGCCATCTAGAGGGGCTTGGATGAAGTCCAAGTACAAGGTCCTGCATGTGGGTTAATGCCATCTAGAGGGGATTGGATGGGCTTGAGAAGTGGGCCTGTGTGAACCTCATGAAATTCAACAAGTCCAAGTACAAGGTCCTGCATGTGGGTTGGGGAGACCCCAGTATCAATACAGGCTGGGGGATGAAGGGATTGAGAGTAGCCCTGCCAAGGAGGACTTGATGGGTACTGGTGGATGAAAAGCTGGGTGTGAGCTGACAATATATGCTCGCAGCCCAGAAGGCCGACCGTATCTTGGTCTGCAACAAAAGAAGTGTGGTCTAGTTGACAATGTCCCTGCTGGTTGCAGGGAAGGTTGGACTAGTTGACCTTTAAAGGTCTCTTCCAACCCAAACTACTCTATGATTCTATTAACATTTTATTAAGGTTTGGGGTTTCTTGGTGATTTCTTGGAGCAGACAGTTGTCAGGTGGATGTGGTCATCAGCTGACTGTTGGGATTCAAGCCAAAAAACCCCAACAAACTAGCAGCAAGATGACCTGCTCACAAGAAGTAAAGCAAAGAGCTCTTGATTCTTGTATAAAAAGCTTAATATATTTTATTCGGCAGTTGCCCACCACT
This sequence comes from Calidris pugnax, assembly GCF_001431845.1. Lineage (NCBI taxonomy): Eukaryota > Metazoa > Chordata > Aves > Charadriiformes > Scolopacidae > Calidris > Calidris pugnax. The sequence goes on from NW_015090847.1 coordinate 3,361,906, forward strand.
AAAATGCAGATAACTGCATTCTACTGACCTCAGGCGTGCTGCGAGGGTAAATACAATACAAGCTACAGAGGGTTAGGATGCATCAGCCAAGAGGGCTGTAAAAATACTTGGAAAAAGAACAATTTTCACAACTAATAAGCAAATCTGAAGCAGAGACACGAATACGCTAGTCAGAGGCTTTGAAATTGAGATTGACTGTACAATTAACAGTAAGATAAATATGGCAAAAACTCAGACTTTGCTGGGCTGGCTTTGTAGTGGTTGCTGTAGATAAATACTGGCGCTTTCCTGCCATCAAAACCATTACAGCAGCAGAGAAGCTCTCTGTAGCTAAGCTTCCCTGGACTATGCTAACACACACAACTACTTCTTAGTGTTTTGAAGATGCAATATGGGTCTTTAGTGTAAATGGGGCAGATCCTTGGCTGTCTTGGCCTAGCTGGGGACACAGTATGGGTTCCTTGAAATCTTTATTTCCAGGAAAAAATGTCAGAAGATGACTAGATGTTGAGATACTGTAATGATAAAAAAAATTTGTGGTTTAGGTTTTCTTGTTATGCAACAGACAATTTTAAAAGTTCTACGGCAAGGAGGTTTCCACAGTTGCAGTGACTTTTTAGGGAAGCTCACAAAAGGTAATATAGCTTCTGTGAACGTATTTCAGGTAACTGGAAGAATACATTTCAGGACACATTTCCATTAATTTCAACTAACATTATTGCAGAGTGTAAGTGGAAAAAGGGTGTGGTTGCACAGAAAGTAGTAAGTACTTTTGTGACACTATTTGCAACTAACTGCTGGTGTTTTCTTACCTCTAAACCTTGGCTGTATTGGCAGGCTTGATGGGGAATACTTCGCACACTGGGTCAAGGTGAAATCAAAATAGGAAATCTTTACAGTCCCTACTGTGAGAGGTTCAACTTGCTACTATTTTTGCTTTTGGCAGGAACTTGGAACCCACTGTATCCAACACATGCAAACGATGTTGCTAATTTAATTAAGCGTGAAATCTGGAAAACTACATTCCATGGTCAAGAGCATTTCTTTATTTATTGGAATTGCATCAATAGTTAATTGAAAAATATTACATAACTGCTTTCAGTTGTGGTGTAACCCCTGTAGGCAGATTAACCCCACATAGCTGTTCACTCACTTTCCTCTTGCCCCAGTGGGACTGGGGAGAGGACTGGAAGTGTAAAGGTGTGAAAACTCATGGGTTAAGATAGACACATTAACAGGGAAAGCAAAAGCTGCATGCTCAAGCAAAGCAAATCAGGGAATTCATGCACTACTTCTGATCAGCAGGAAGGTCTTCTGCCACCTCCAGGAAAGCAGGACTCCATCACATGTAATGGTTACTCAGGAAGACAAAACTTCATAACTCTGAATGTCTCCCACTTCCTTCTTCTTCCCCTGGCTGTTTGGGGCCAGCTGTCCTAGCTGTGTCCCCTCCCAACTTCACAAACCCAGCCTACTCACTAGCAGGGCAGCATGAGAAGCAGAAAAGGCCTTAATGCTGCTCAGCAATAACTAAAACATCCCTGTATTATCAACACTGATTTCATCACAAATTCAAAAGACAGCCCCATACAAGCTACTCTAAAGAAAATTAACTCTATCCCAGCCAAAACCGGTACAGCAGAAGAAAGAATATGATGTCTCCAAATCTACTTACATGATATTTATTATGGCAGAATCTGAGTATTTAATAACTTGCATATACTTACCCTCTGAGCATCCCAGTGACAGGAAACACTCCATTTGACAATTGTAAACCCGAAAGATGGTGAGGAAAAGGGTCAGAACTTTTCCAATTTAATCACAGGGAAAGCTGTTTCCTGCAGCTAACTGCAGTTCAAGCTATGATCAAAATGCAAGGCTTTTCGGCTGCTATCAGATTTATTATGCAAGTCAATGTAAGGGTTAATGGAAAGAGTTTAATCTCCAAAATCTTGTGACAGAGTAGAAAGTGTCTATGACTCTGAACTTGAGATGTTGGGAGCGAGGCTTGTGGTTTCTGCAGTACAGGTTTGGCTCTTCTCTTGTCAGTTCCTGGGTTCTAATGGCCTGTTGTGTGCTTCCCTTCTTCCCCTTTTCCTGCCCAACACGTGAAGGGTGAAGAAAGGACCAGAAAACGAGAGATGCCTTTTCTCTCTCTTCAGGACTAATTTTCTCCAGTTTATGCTATGTTTGTGTCAACTGACAATACTTGATAAATAATTGCGTTGCACTCCTCCATGTCTAAGTGTAACAGTCATGCTGCACATTAACGTATCGAATATCACAAGCCAGAATTTAATGTGTAGTTACTTGGGGGATAGGGTTGGGATGGAAGGGGAATTGCTGAGCAACCTCTGGCTTGATAATTTCTTTCTTTTGCAAACTGCAAATCGTGGTCTGTTATGGAAGCAAAGGAGCTGGATAAAGCAGGATTATTTTTTTTATTTCATATTTTTATTTCATATTTTTATTGCATTTCATATTTTCCTTAATGAAATGCAATAAAAATAGAAAATGCAACTTTATACTGAGTTGGTACATTGAAGGTGTAGTTCTTCTGTTGTATTTCTGTCTTCTTTTTTTTCCCCATCTGTCTCCTCTTTCATATCCAGTGTAGAAAGGGGGCGCACAAGAACTAGAAGTTTTGAAAGAAATGAAGATCGTTGTATGCAATTCCATCTGAACTGAACAGAGGAGTTCTAATGTTCAAAAAAGGTGAGGCAATGAACATTTGCATTGTGAAAATGTTGCTCTAATTTGAAAACTCCCTTCTTAGTTGCCTTACTTAAAAGCAATAAAAAAACCCCGCACACTCATAGCTAGAACTTTTGGAAGAGGAAAAATGTTTGCAGGCCCTGCTGTACACTGCTTTTTCATCTGTAGAATACTCAGTCATGTCCATTTGTTGGGGTACAGCGTGCTTCACATGACAGTATTCCAGAGTTCAGTAACTTGTGCAAGTGCACATTTGGAAGGTTAAAGGTAGGTATTTAAAGCTTTTAAATGTTTGAAATGTTAACTTCACTTTAGTCCTGCTTTTCACTGAATCACTGCATTGTGCAGCCTTCTGAATTCCTCAGGAATCACAGCTATTATTTAGGCTATTCTAACAGTAGGGAGAGGTAACATCACTGTGCGAGCAGAGGGTGGCTTTCAGCTCTTTCTCCTCATTCTTTCTGCTGTTCAACATTTCTCTCTTGTTTTTTCATGCTTTCTTGCAAAGCCCTGTGGCATGCTTTCAGAAAAGACCTGTTGAAGTAATCTTTTCAAGTTTATGAAGAGTTCTTCCAAAGTAAGAAAAGTGGGCACCACAAACTGAAAAAAATGTGTCTTTCCATAAATCAACATGTTGCCCTTTCAGAATTTTATTTATCTATATCACTTCTTCTTTTTTTTTTTTCAAACCTTCATCAATACCTTTTTTATTTCTTGACAATATAGTATCTCAGCCCCCTTATTTTAAATTGAAGCTATCTACCTTTGTCCCATGCCCTCCTTATGTGGGGCACCTTCTTTCCTTCCCCTGTCTTGTATGCACGTGTTTTCTCTGCTTCCATTTCTGAAACTATATGTTATTACCTGAACACCTACGCTACACAGGTGCTCTTGTTCTGGATGATGCCACATATTTTCATTGCTTTCTTCATCTTCTAAGAATGAAGATAGGGTTAAAGTGAGAGAAAGCATCCTTAAGATCTCAAAGATATTTTCCCTGTATTATTTGTGGGTGGATATAAATAATATTAGTTATACTGACAGTTCTGTAAAAAAGACATTCTCCCTCCTTTGAATTAATTAGCTAATGCAGAGCTGAAGGTTGTCCAGCAGACACACAAAAAGATGCACCGTTCTTATTGAAATTAAAGACCTGTGGGGGTAAGTGAACTGAAATTTGTTTACAGTAAGTAATCACTCTTATTTTAATACATCCACTATGAAGCTGTCAGTTTATTTGGAAAATAGATGAGGTAATTTCAAAGTTAGCAGTTAATTTCCTTCTTATTAACTGATGAATTGGTAAAATATGGCTTGCTAACCAAACAGCATTTTTATTATTGATTTTCAGTTTTTCTGTTAAAATTTATTTAAATTCCATATTGCAAGCTATGGAGAACCTGTGTTATCTGTTTACATTCTTACCTCAAAAAAGCCAACTGTTGCCTGTTTATATGAAAATATGCAAGCAGTGAAAAAGCTGTATATACAGTTACAGGGGATCCTGCTGCTAACCTGAGGAACTTGTTACCCTTTTGATGGATCATATGGCTGAATTGCTTACACAGTTTGTAGCAGAAGTCTTAGAGGATCCAGTTTTGAGTCCAAAATGTTTACACTAAATTGCATTCCTTCAAATAGATCTTTCATCAGATGAAAATTCAGTCACTGATTTTGTTATTAGGATTTGTGCATTGGGAGGTTTCCACCATCCATCTTTTCACCTTTTTTACTGTAACTTTTCTGGCAGTTGGACTTCCTTTGCAGTATAACTTGGCAACTCAAGTGGAATTGTTGCTTGTGGGATTAATGCTCTCTTCAGTGTTCTATTTGCTGCTTCTTTTGCCATCAAACTTACTCTTCTGTTGCCTTTAGCTATATCTTGGTAACCCTTTTGGTGGGTCTTACAATGCATTATGGCTACAGCTTCCGTACTGCCTCCAACAGTTGTAAGATTTCCGGGCCGTGCTTAATTGGACCCCCCTCATTGTTAACAGTCCTTGCTCTTTCCAGATAGCTCCATGAGCATGTATGACTCCCACGGCATAGTTAGAGTCTGAGTAGACATGAACTATATTTCCTTCTGCCAGTTCTAGGGCTCTGGTTAATGCAATTAATTCAGCTTTCTGTGCTGAGGTATTGAAGGACAATGGTTTTGCTTCCACTGTGTCCCACAGCATAACCAGCCCTGCATTGACTGTAATCCACAAAGCTGATGCATGAGTGAAATATCTGAGGTCTGCATTAGGTATCAGCTTGTCCTCTAAATTGGTTCAGCCTGCATATGTGTGTCAAATAATACCCAATCATGCTGGATTTCTTCTGCTTCCTCGGCTGGGAGAAGAGTTGCTGAATTCAATGCATTGGTTAGTGACAATTTTATTTCCCCCTATTCTGTTAAAACAACCTGGTACTTTGCCATCCAACTTGAGGGTAGCCAGTGGTTTCCATTAACTTACGTCATGGTTAATACAGCGTGTGGCACAATATCCATCAGGGGCTGTCCTTTGCTTCCTGGACTAGTAATGCTGTTGCTGCCACCGCTCATAGGCATGCTGGCCATCCTTTGCTGATTTCATCCAACTCTTTGAAAAAATAGGCCACTGGTCTTTACCAACTTCCTAATATCTGAGTCATTACCCCTGCAGCCACACCCCTTCGCTCACGCATGGAAAGTTGGAGGGATTTTTCCATATTGGGCAGTCTTAGAGCCAGGGATGACATTAGGGCATTTTTAATGTCATCAAATCCTTTATAACACTCAGCAATACATTCCAATACATTTTCTGGCCCTTCATTAGCCCAGATTTTGGAATCCAGATCCACAGAACCTGCTATTCCTAGGAACCCTTGCAGTTGCTTCTTCGTTCTGGGGACAGCTATTCGGCACGTGGACTCTTTCTGCTTGGGACCCAGCACTCTCTGGCCTTGAGAAATATTAAATCCCATGTACTGTACTTCTTGTTGGGCTATTTGAGCCTTTTCTAGGAACCTGGTATCCAGTCATTTCCAAATAACTTAATGGGTCAACAGTTAATAGGTACACATTCCTCTCATTGGGGCCCCCAGCAATAAATCCTATTGTAGCAAGGTTCCTTTAAAGACTGCATATCTCCTCAGCTGGCATTATGAGTGATAATGATCGTTTCAAGAAGCTGATGATTCCCAATGGATTGTCTCTATAAGATTCAACAGACAGTTTCCAGTTTAATAAATCATATGTAGTAAATGTCATGTGGATGAAAACAGGTTCCCCTCCTGTCCCTAAAGCCTGCTGCAACAGAGCCTGGACACTTGGTCTCATCTGCCATCTGGTATGATGAGCAATTGGACTAGAATTTATATCACCCTCAATTGATTCAGCTGAATCATTTAGGGGAGATGGTAAGACTCCTGAATACAGGGAGATGCTCTCATTTCTCTCACAGGGGTGATAGGCATGCTTCCCTATTCTGGTGACATCTGGCTTACACACAAACTTTCTGATGGTGAATTGTATTGCGGGGGGAGCTGAAGGTACTAGTAATTGAACAGCCTCGGATTCTGAACTGGGATACATTTTTGGAGGCTCACCAGATCCTCCTTTATCTTTGGGATCTATGCATGGCATCATTTTTCAACCCACAGTCAACATGAGTTTTCTGATCCCAAAACAGCATAAACCCTTCAACATTTTCCTAGGTGCCTAGAAAATAACTTCAGTTGCAAAATGGTACTGAAATTTAAGGATCTGTTTTCTGGCTATCATTCTCCATCATCTAATTTATATCAGGGCCACAATTGGTTACATCATTTCATTTTATGTTTTGTCATGGGGTCACTTAGGCCAATCCTTAAGGATGCATCCCCAGAGGGAACAAGGGTGAATCTTTGACTGGTGGCTTCCTATTCTTCTCCAGTGGCTACTCACACTTGGCCTTGACCAGTCACTCAACTGAGGAAGGTTCATAGATTATCAGCCTTGCCAAACTATGGCATCTATGTGTGAGTCTGACTGACTGGTCAAACAATGCACATAAATCATAATAAAATGAATACTTGCCAGTCCAATTAGCCCCTCCTACTCCACAGGTTTTCAGTGGACGTCTTGGGGTGTTGTGCTGTTGTACCACTCACTGACCTTGGTCTGCTGGAGGCTTACTACTGGACATCCAAAATCACCAGTGTGTGCTTGGTCCCAGGTGTCCTGTCCCTCTGACCAATGCCGGTGACTTGGCAAGGCTTTTTGTGGGTCCTATTTGGGTCACCAGAAATTCTTTTCCCTCAATAGGGGTTTTACATTCATGCCCAGTATGCAGGAGCCAATGAGCACACAGAGTTGAGACCCACTTTCTAACCTTTAATGCAGTTCTGTATAGAAAGGGGTTCCAGGCAACAGTTGGCAAAGCTAGCACACCCCCTCAGAGGGGTTGTGGGTTTTTATACAGTTTGCAACAAAGAAATGTTACACAAAACTTGTTCCTTGGTCACCTTTCAATTGTACGCCGTTCTGCACATGCTCCAATTAGTAGCTAGTTCATTATACAAAGGTGATCTGGCATTAGCATGTGAGGTGTCCTCCCAGGAGTGTGATTTTTACCATGCTAATTAATCTTGGGTTACCTTAGGTTGCCTTCAGGCAACCCCTCTCTCCCATCCCTGGTCAGGAAGTGATTCATCCTTGTTTGGCATTAGCTCATTCCTGTGTTATCTCATGACTCCTTAGTTTGGGGATCATATTTTTAAGAGACCAGTGCCTGCAGCCCCTAGGGAGACTGAAAGAAAATAATCACTTATTTCAGCTGGACATTTTGAAAACCTGTCTTCTTTGTTATTTCAGCTCAGTAAGAGTTGAGCTAGCTTGGAGATGTGTCCAATGTGAGTATTGCACATTTTGGAAAATTTGGCTCTGTTCAAAGCTCTATTTAATTTGTGGGAAACTGGACCAATTTTTCTTTGGGTTCTTTTTTTGTCAAACTTAAGAAGTAATTCCCAAATATAGGTGGATGTTTTAAGTGTTAGTATTTAATGAGTGAGTAGCAGTAGAAAAGACTGAGGGTCCTTGCTGTACACCTTAGTATTTAAACCTGTCAGCAAAGTGACACTAATTATCAAATTTGCATGTAAATCATAGAATCATAGAAATATTTGCTTTGGAAGGGACCTTAAATATCATCTTGTTCCAACCCTCCTCCCATGGGTAGACTAGGTTACATCCACAAGCCACATCCAACCTGGCCTTGAACAGATCCAGAGATGGGGCATCCACAACTTCCCTGGGCAACCTATTCCAGTGCCTAACCACCCCCACAGTAAAGAATTTCTTTCTAATTTTTAATCTAAGCAGCTGAGGGAGTTGGGACTGTTTAGTATGAGGAAGAGGAGGCTGAGGGGAGACCTCATCACTCTCTACAACTTCGTGAAAGGACGCTGTAGAGAGGTTGGTGCTGGTCTCTTCTCACAGGTAATTAGTGACAGAACGAGAGGGAACGGCTTCAAGCTCCAACAGGGGAGGTTTAGATTGAACATTAGGAAGGAATTTTTCACCGAAAGAGTGGTCGGGCATTGGAACAGGCTGCCCAGGGAGGGGGTGGAGTCACCATCCCTGGATGTGTTTAAGGGCCATTTAGATGCAGTGCTAAGGGACATGGTGTAGGGGAGGACTTTGTAGAGTAGGGGAGATGGTTGGACTCGATGATCCCAAGGGTCTCTTCCAACCTGAATGATTCTATGATTCTATGATTACCCCTCATTCTTTCATTACACTCCATCATAAAGAGTCCCTCCCCATCTTTCAGTAGGTCCCTTTCAGGTACTGAAAGGTCTCCCCAGGGGCTTCTCTTCTCCAATCTGAGTAACCCCAACTCCCTCATCCAGTCTTCATGGGTGAGATGATCTACTCTGATCTTCTTTGTGGCCCTCCTCTGGACTCACTCCAACAGGTCCATGTCCCTCTTATGTTGGACACCTGAGAGTTGGACGCAGTACTCCAGATGGGGTCTCACCAGAGTGGAGTAGAGGAGCAGAGCCACCTACCCTGACCTGCTGTCCATGCTTCTTTTGATGCAGACCAGGATGTGATTGGATTTCTGAGATGCAAGTGCACATTGTTGTTTCATCTTGAGCTTCTCATCAGCCAGCACCCCCAAGTCCTTCTCCTCAAGGCTGCTCTCAGTCCATTCTCTGCCCAGGCTGTATTTGTGCTTAGGATTGCTGTGACCCAGGTGCAGGACCTTGCACTTGGCCCTGTTGAACTTCACATGGTTTGCACCTCTCAAGCCTGTCCAGGTCCCTCCAGTGTGTTGACCACAGCTTGGTGTCATTGGAAATCTTGCTGAGGGTGCACTTGATCCCACTGTCCATGTCACCCACAAAGAAGTTAAATAACACTTGTCCCAGTACTGATTGCTGAGGAACGTCATTTGTCACTGGTTTCCAGTTGGACATCGAGCTGTTGATCGCAACTCTTTGAGTGAGGCTACCCAGTCAATTCCTTATCCACCAAGTGGTCCATCCATCAAATCCATTTTTCTCCAGTTTAGAGACAAAGATTTTGTGTGGGACAGTGTCATATGCTGCATTTGAAGTTAAGAAAGCGAAACAAACAGAAAACCAAAAGAATTCATTACAGCAGGTTACTTTAACATTGAATCAGTTTGTTTCAAGTTGCTTTCTGGTAGTTGTTTGAGCTTTAATCAGAGTTTACCTGCAAATATTAGAAGTATGGCCTTATTTTAGATCCTTATTTTCTACTATGAATAGTGCTGCTTTGTGATCTCAAGAAGCTATCTAAAGAAGAGAAAAGAAAAATGTTGTAGTTAACAAAAAGGCCCCAAATGTGGCAACTGTTTGTGCTTAATTTAAGGAGGTCTGTGAAATCTAGGATTCAGGTTTAAAACAAATTCTTTTTCATTAGTTTTGTCCTTTCAGATCAGTTGCTTAGCAAGGGCAGCAGAAAGAAAGCATCTAATATACAGATTATTCTGTTTGATGGCTGTGATGCATGGATCAGTAAGTGTGCATACAAGTGCACTGGAACTAGTAGAGGTATACTTGTTTAACATGAGTAGAGAATTAGCATTTTTTAAACTGGAATCTGTATAAAGAGATGAAAGACTTGAGAAGGAACTGAAATTCACCTGTGGAGTAACTTTATAGTGATGATAAAACTAATTTCTTAGAGTACTCCTTTTCTATAGGATTTCTGGATAGGTTGGACAAAGGATGCTTCTGGAGCACACAGGAAATCCTTCTATCTAATTCCAGATAGCAGCAGACACAAGGTCAGTCCAAATTTTGCACAAATTAGTTAATGGCGGGGAAGCCCACACTTCCATTAGTATGTAGAAGCGTAGTTTAATTCTGTGCATGCAGCATCTCATTCTAAATGGTTGTACCAATCACATCCTAGTATGGCTACAGTGGTACTTTGCAGTTGATCTTTGCCCATCGGAAGACTTTCATTGGGCTGTCAGGTCCATTGTTTGAGATTAAGAAATTCTAAAAGGCCTTCTAAGTGCTTTTTGGAATCTTCTGAGTAAAAAAGAAACCACTCTGTCCAAGAAATATTTCTTTTGCTGAAGTTCTCATCAGTTTCCACAAATATTGAGTTCTTGGAGATGTAACACAGGCAGTACTTGGTCTTGCCCCTTATAGTGTCATGAAAGTATGATTTAGTGTTTTCACTGTCTAGAAAAAGCCACTTGGTGTGTCTGTTGTCTTGAGAAGCAGACACTACTTTTAACCTTTACTGAACTCTAATACTATGACATATTTCTTCTGTCTAGAAGCTCTGTCACAGAAAATATTTTAGAATATAATTTGGTGGAATATTGTTTCTTTTAGAAGCATAGGTTTTATTCTGTTCATTAGTTATGCAGATGGGCTCAAGGTTCTCAGCTCTGCTTCATAAAGAGAGACCTATGAAGACACTTTCGGTCATGCTTCACCCACTTCTATTGAACCTTTCTGTGTTTCATTGTGCAAGGGACAGTGCACGGTCTTTTGTCACTGGCTTTGCTTGTTCCAGGTCATCACTGAAGGGTTTTGCTTCCATGCAATGTTCCCTCATGATCATGTATTGTCGTTGTCTTCTGAACCAATTACTTCTAGTAACTTTAAAATAGCTCTCTGAACCTTATATTATTCCCTAATTAAGCATAGGAGTTCCCTACAATAAGTTTTGGGTAGCAAGAACATCTTATTTCCTACTTTGAAGGTGTCTACTTATGCCAAACTCTTAACATCATCTGGGAGATTCCTTCATCCTTCAGCTTGTGCCTTGTATCACAAGGCTCCAAACACTGCTTAAAAGCTTCATATGGGATAGGCTCAGAAACTGGTAAGCACAACAGATATTGTACTGGGGGACTGGAACATGGGATAAGACTGTTTGCTTTATGAATTTGCAGCTTCACAGTGAATTGAATGCTCTTCTACAAGGCAGACTTTTATCTAGAAGTAAGATGAGCTATAGTTTATCAGACAGAGATTGGCTTTTCCACTCTTCTATAAAATAAGAAGATAAAAATCTGCACTATTATTTAGACTGTCATCTGGACTGTTGATGTTTTTTTATATATTTTAGTATAAGCTCAAGTTTGTCAATTAAGACAATGTGTTACTCAAACTATTACAGAAAATAGAGGCTTTGTGTTTAAATCATAGGAGTTGGTTTTTGGTATATTGGTGAGAATTTGGCTTTCTATTGAGGTGACTATTCCAGTGACTGCATCTTTTTACAGCCAGTCAGGCAGGCATATGATTTTTTCCACCCATATTTTGAGCCTGAATCTAGAAGCTGTGTAACCTGCTTTCAGAAAAATTATTTGGCTGGTGTGCTAGTTGGAACACTGTGCTTGCACTAGCTGTCTGCATGGCTTCTGGCTGAAATCAGCAAGTCTTTTCCCAGCTTGAAGTTCAGTTAGAAAAAGTTGTTGTTTGGGAAAGATGTTGTAAAGACACACACGGCCCTTGCCAAAGTCACATACAGAAAAGCTGTCTAGTATTTTCTCCAAAAAAAAAAGATAATCCTCAGGAACTAAAATATTTAGGCAAAAGTATAACTCTGATAAATATTCTATGAGTGATAATCCCCTCCTTGATTCTTGACTCCAGGGTAGGATTTCTGGCTGGAGGTCACTGAGGGAAGCTACTCCAGAGCTGGCCAGAATCACAGCAGAGCAGCAGATTTCAGTTGACACTGGGTTTTCCTGAGGTAAGGAAATTCCAGGGCAGAAAAGAGCTCTGCAAGTAGCCAGCAGCTCTCACAGGAGATGCTGATGGGGCCAGGGCCTTGCCAGAACAACCACGACCACTCTACACCCATAAAAAGCAGTTCAGACAGTGCAAGTGACCAGAAATGCTGCAACAGTGCAGGCGAATAGGATGTGGGGCATCAGCCCAATCAAGGGGAATCTATTGAGGAAGCCTTCTTACTCCAGCTACAGGAAGCATTGCGCTTGTAGGCTCTCATCGTGCTGGGGAGCTTCAACCACCCCAGCATCTGCTGGAAAAGTACACAGTGAGCTGTAGGCAATCCAGGAGACTCCCCGTGTGCATCGAAGATAACTTCTTAAGTAGGAGATGCGATACTGGACTTGATTGTCACCAAATCAAGTGAGATAATCGGTGACATCAAGACTGGAGGTGGCCTGGCCCACAGAGGTCATGCACTGGTGGAGTTCGCAGTCCTGAAGGATATGGGTCAGGGGAAGAGTAAAGTCAGGACCCTGCATTTTAGGAAAGCAAACTTCCAGCTCATCAAGGAGTCAGTCAATAAGACCTCCTGGGAAACTGCCCTCAGAGACAAAGGAGCAGAGCAGAGCTGGCAGATCTTTAAGGGCTCTTTCATTAGAGTGCAAGAGCACTCTAATGGAAATTGGGAAAGGAGGGCAAGAGACCAGCATGGCTGAGTTGAGACCTGCTGGTCGAACTGGAAGGCAAGAAAGAGATGCACAGGTAGTGGAAGCAGGGACTGGTATCCTGGGTAGAGTATAGGGGTGTTGGCTGACTGTGTAGGGATAGGGTCAGGAAGGCCAAGGCACAGCTGGAACTGAACTTGGTGATGGATCCAAAGATTAGGAAAGGCCTTCTACAGGCATGCCAACCAGAAAAGGAAGGTCAAATAAAGTGTACCCAACCTGATGAGCAAGACTAGACTGGCAAATTTGTAACAAGGAGAAAGTTGAGGTTGGGTCAGGGGAAGAGTAAAGTCAGGACCCTGCATTTTAGGAAAGCAAACTTCCAGCTCATCAAGGAGTCAGTCAATAAGACCTCCTGGGAAACTGCCCTCAGAGACAAAGGAGCAGAGCAGAGCTGGCAGATCTTTAAGGGCTCTTTCATTAGAGTGCAAGAGCTCTCGATCCCCAGGTGTAAGAAATTGGGAAAGGAGGGCAAGAGACCAGCATGGCTGAGTTGAGACCTGCTGGTCGAACTGGAAGGCAAGAAAGAGATGCACAGGTAGTGGAAGCAGGGACTGGTATCCTGGGTAGAGTATAGGGGTGTTGGCTGGTTGTGTAGGGATAGGGTCAGCAAGGCCAAGGCACAACTGGAACTGAACTTGGTGATGGATCCAAAGATTAGGAAAGGACTTCTACAGGCATGCCAACCAGAAAAGGAAGGTCAAATAAAGTGTACCCAACCTGATGAGCAAGACTAGACTGGCAAATTTGTAACAAGGAGAAAGTTGAGGTCTCAACAACATTTTTGCCTCAGTCTTCACTGGCAACCTCTCTCCCCACACCTCTCAAGTGGATGGACCTCAGGGCAGGGACTGGGGGAACGAAGTCCCTCTCACTGTAACAGAAAGCCAGGTTCGTGACCACCTGAGGAACCTGGACATACAGAAATCCATGGGACATGATGAGGTGCATCCCAGAGTCCTGAGGGAACTGGATGATGTGGTTGCCAAGCCACTCTCCACGATACTTGAAAAGTGATGGCAGCCAGATGAAGTCCTCGGTGACTGGAAATAGGGAAACATTGCACCCATTTTTAACAAGGGTAGAAAGGTAGCTCTCAAGTGGATGGACCTCAGGGCAGGGACTGAGGGAACGAAGTCCCTCTCACTGTAACAGAAGGCCAGGTTCGTGACCACCTGAGGAACCTGGACATACAGAAATCCATGGGACATGATGAGGTGCATCCCAGAGTCCTGAGGGAACTGGATGATGTGGTTGCCAAGCCACTCTCCACGATACTTGAAAAGTGATGGCAGCCAGATGAAGTCCTCGGTGACTGGAAATAGGGAAACATTGCACCCATTTTTAACAAGGGTAGAAAGGTAGCTATGGATGCCACATATCTGACTTCTGTAAGAGCAAGGGTAGAAAGGTAGTTATGGATGCCACATATCTGACTTCTGTAAGACCTTTGACGCTTTCTGTACAAAGAAAATTTCCCCTGGCAATTCAAGAGACTTGTGAAATCCTCTTTGATTCCCATACCAGTGCTTGCTTATATCCAACTCCACCTCTTTGCATTTGTTCTGTGGAAGGAAAGATCATGGGGATGTTGGAATGAAGTGTTTTTCTCACCTCCTTCTTCACACCCAATCATCTTCACCAACATGTTCTTGGCTCTGTTGTATGTCTTACCAGGATGCTGGGGATTTACTTGAATGTTCAACACAAGAGCAACAAATATTTTTGTAGTATATGGGTCTCTCACTGATTAGTTAGGATACAGATTCCGTAGAAATATTATGCTGAAAGATTTACTGAGGCCAAACCAAAAACCTGTGTTCCCTTTTTGAATCCACATCCACTATTTCCTCCTCAGGAACAGTTGGTGTATGTGGCAAAGGTGGCAGGTAAATATACAAGGTGTGTTCTGGAAAAGTTGAAAGGCCTATGAATCAATGAACACCTTCTCTCTCTCAGCCCTGCAGGAACAGATGGACTGGAAGATACAAGGATCAGTAATTTATGAATGGCTAGGACAGTGCTTCACTTAAATAAAACAACACACAGCACAAAAGACATGGTTTGAGTCTTGTTCCCAGACCTCCCTATTTCCATGAAGAGTATAAAGAAATCACTTCTGATTCTCCGTTTCTAGACCCCATTATGTTTAAATGCTTTATGTGTCATTAATCTGAACAGACACTGGATAAGGCTAAAGAAATTAGTCTCTTACATGTGATCGCCAAACTAACTTCAGTATGTTGGAAGAGTGTAGCATGTAGTGCTGTTTTGAATGCTATACTTTGTTAATGTCATGGAATTGTTTGGATTTTTATTATAAATTTTGAAAAAAGTTAGCTTGGTATATGCTCTTACTTCTGATTGTTTTCACCTGGATACATCAAAATACATACATTTATGCTTTATTCAGACACTTAAGTATCTAATCTGTTGCTATATATCCATTTAAGTGCTGCAATTGAATAAATTTCTATGTAGCTTCCTGGCCTGAAGTTTTCAGCACTGTTGTTATCTTGTTTCATATTCTTAACCTGTTTATTTTTTTAATTATAGTTGTGTGGTGTAAAAGTGAAATTGAGGTTAAGAAAAGGTTTTGTGTTTTGTGTGATTTGCACTTAATTATTTTTTTAAAATATTTTTAAAGATCCCTCACTGGCTAGCCTCTTGTTTCTTCTCTCACCTTCCTTATCAGGTTTGTGCATATCTGTCATGGCCTCAAGGACAGATCTGATTGGAAACTCATTTCTCACAGTTTATGTTGTGGACAAATGAATGCAAATATGAATGAGGTCAGAAGGGAGATCTGGGCAGTCCTTTCTGATAGCAGCCTGCTCTTTACTCATGAGTATGTGGTTGGAGAATTGTCTCTTCAGTTACTGACACCAGTATTATATTTGAAAAATTAAGTTATTGTTGAATGACTTGTGTTTAGGAGCTTCTGGTTTTAGCTACTCGGTTGCAAAAGCTCAAAAAAATTTACATGGAGAATTAATTTTATTATATTTTTAAAAATTTCGGAGGGTAGTTTTTTCACCTTGTCTCCTCCTGTTGAAGTTGCCTTCAATAATATATGCTTTCAAAAATTAAAATCTCTAGAAAATGTAGCTTTGAGTTTAGAGAAAAATATAATAAAGGAAGTGACAGATGGGTGACATTCAGGTTGGGTTGGGGGTTGTGGTAATAGATAGGCAAAAAATATGTTAAAGGAGAAGACTGTCTTCTTTTCCATGGGTAAGAAGCATGTATAAACTGTTATTTTTGACAAGGAGCAGCATTAAATGGTTATGATCTTCAGTAATTCACACCTTGGCACATTGTTTGGGACATTACAATGGCTATGCAGGCACATAAATTGTGCTTAGATGTCCTTTCCCTTGAGTATGCCTGTTTTCCTGAGCTGAGCGGATGCAGTGTTCTGGGCAGCCAGGAGCTGTGTACTCTTCTGTGTCCTACCATGGTAGGTACCAGTTAACAGTAAGATGTTTGCTTATATATGTGCTTATATATTTACTCTGGATAGAACAGATCCACTTGTGTAAAATATGTTAAAGGAGAAGA
The DNA here is from genome assembly GCF_001431845.1 of Calidris pugnax. Classification (NCBI taxonomy): domain Eukaryota; kingdom Metazoa; phylum Chordata; class Aves; order Charadriiformes; family Scolopacidae; genus Calidris; species Calidris pugnax. Next base: position 3,378,084 of record NW_015090847.1, read on the forward strand.
CTGTCTTCTTTTCCATGGGTAAGAAGCATGTATAAACTGTTATTTTTGACAAGGAGCAGCATTAAATGGTTATGATCTTCAGTAATTCACACCTTGGCACATTGTTTGGGACATTACAATGGCTATGCAGGCACATAAATTGTGCTTAGATGTCCTTTTCCCTTGAGTATGCCCGTTTTCCTGAGCTGAGCGGATGCAGTGTTCTGGGCAGCCAGGAGCTGTGTACTCTTCTGTGTCCTACCATGGTAGGTACCAGTTAACAGTAAGATGTTTGCTTATATATGTGCTTATATATTTACTCTGGATAGAACAGATCCACTTGTGTAAGAACCAAAACAGAGAGGAATTTGGTTGATTCATCCAACGTGAATTCTTGGAACCTGTGGATTCTTGGTGTCCTTAGATGCATCAAATATAAATATAAAAGAAATATATTTTTAATTGTTAACTCTTACATTTACCTGTCATCAGATGGCGTGTTCAGCCCCTCAACATTCTTCCCTATTTTGTCTATTTTTAGCCAGCTCCCTTAGTTTTGCGTTACCTTTATGTTCCTCCAGCTCATTGCTTATGCCATTTCGAAGTCTTAAGCAACTATATTAAGTAACATCCCACTTAATGCAATATATGGATAGGTTTTCATCTTTTGATAAGAGAAAGAGAAAAATTCCATTGCCACAGTTTATTTTTGTCACTTCGTGACTACCCACTCTGTTGGAAAGCATGAAATACTCTTGATTCCTGGAGTTTGTAAGCCAATGAAGAAGCCAGGGCAAGAGGGTAGATTTCTTTTGTTCTCTGTAAAAGCACAAGCATCCTGAAAGCAAAGTACCAGATACTCAGGTGTTACCTCTGTGTGGAGAAATGTTGTCATATAACTTTTATTCAGAATTGTTTTTCTGGTAGTTTCCACTCTTAACATTTCCTAATGAACAAGGTTTGCACCTCCAATGTGGTTCATGTTAATGTTAGGAAGAGACAGGGGTATTGGAATGAAAATTTTTTGCAGTTGCATGATTTATTCTGCATAAAACTAATATTCTTGGAGACTATGAGCTCCATAAAACATTACAGCTAGCCCACTCACTGTGTATTTTTTGCATGCAGGGTCTGCTCCTGTTATCACAGTTATCAGTCATTATTTGGGTGGGGTTGACTTTTACTGCTTTTTAGCCAAAACCAGACCGGCCCATAAGCCAGAGGACTAATCTTTACCATGCTAACTGCTACATTAATCCTCTTTTGCTGCTATTTCTCTCTCATCTTCCCAAGAGATTGTTGTTACCTCAGAGCAGATAATTGATTTTTCTAGGTAATAAACACAGCAGCTTATCAGTGATATTTTCCCATATACTCTTGTACTGCAGGTCCTTCTCAGGGTCTGACAGATCATAGCTGTGTTCTGATTATTCCAAAGCAGTGACTGTATGTTCAACCTGATGTAAAAAGCCACGGCTGATGTAACTGTCAAATAAGCCGAACTGGCTTATACTCAGACCTTTCTACCTCAGATGCCGCAGTAAGACAAGCAAATTTCCATGTTCCCATCTGGAAAAGAATTTTGCACAAATCTCACATATAAAGGACCCAATAAAGAAGAAAAGACTAGAGAAAGAAATTTGGGCCTGGAAGAGTTCTTGGAGGTTTTTAATTCAGGATCTCATTATACTTGTTCCAATTTATAAACCTAGCTAGATGACAAGAAGTGCAAAGTTTTACCAGTGTTCCTTTCACCGTGCTTGGCTATTGAAGAGGAGTGCAGGAATGTGTAAAATGCTTTTCCCTCACAGGAAATAAAACCAACTGCACATTAGAAATGCTGATGATATTCAAGAGTCATCGTGTGTCCTTTCATCTACTAGTTTGGAAATCAATACCATTTTGTCCTTAAAATAGTGGCCATCCCAGAAGTTTCCCAAGGGCTTAGACTGGGTTCAGCATTGTAGCCTCCAGAGGCTGAGGGCTTGTGTCTTTTTACCAATTGCCTTGTCAATGTCCCCCTTTCTAGACAGACATCCCAGCTCCCTGGCTTCTCTACCCTCCAATTTCAAGCTACTGGCTCTGTTATACCAGAACCAGAGCAGCCAGGTGTCAATGTGCTCACCTGGAAGTCAGCTGAAATCTTTTCACATGTCCCGCAGCTCGCTCAGGGATGGGGATCGAGTGATTATCTCTGGTTCTGCCTCTTCCTCTTGTTCTCGTGATGACCCTGGATCATCATCATCCCTCACAAAGCGAACTGATTTCTTGGTGTATCTCTTCTTCCGGATAGGGGCAACTGATCCAGGCACAAGTTGGATTTCTGGTTCAGTTACAGTGCCTGTCACTGGGGTTGGAGTAACCAGAGTGGCTGCTGCAGGGGTTGGAGTAGCTGCAGTGTCTGTCATGGGGTGGCAGTAGCCACACCACCTGTCAGCCTGGTTTCCATCTCTTTCCCCTGAGGATGCTGCGCAACTTTGAGCAATGCTTGGTAGATACCGGCCAGGGCCCAGCACAATGCAGTGAGCTGTGCCTCTCTGGAATAGCCACAGCATTTTCTTTCACTTCATATTCTATCAATTTATCAGGGTCCTGTAATTGTTCGGTGGTGAAATCCCAGACCATTGGAGGTGAAAAACTCTCTAGATACCTGCTCGTGTTCTCCCACATGCCATGCCACCCATGACTCTCCAGCCCCAGGGCAGATCTCTGGGTGGTAGTCTTAAGTAATCATTTAACCCTAAACAAAAACTGAAACACATTCAGGAGACCTAGCAATAGGACCAAGCTGGTCTGCATGTCCCAAGAGTATTCAAAATTCTCAAAAACTGACATACCCAGCACGAAAGAGAAAAGGGAGGCGAAAGAGCTGGGAAAAGTATCCCCCCCTGCTTCGCAACTTTGAGCAATGCTTGGTAGATACCGGCCAGGGCCCAGCACAATGCAGTGAGCTGTGCCTCTCTGGAATAGCCACAGCATTTTCTTTCACTTCATATTCTATCAATTTATCAGGGCCCTATAATTGTTCGGTGGTGAAATCCCAGACCATTTTTCACTTCATATTCTATCAATTTATCAGGGCCCTATAATTGTTCGGTGGTGAAATCCCAGACCATTGGAGGTGAAAAACTCTCTAGATACCTGCTCGTGTTCTCCCACATGCCATGCCACCCATGACTCTCCAGCCCCAGGGCAGATCTCTGGGTGGTAGTCTTAAGTAATCATTTAACCCTAAACAAAAACTGAAACACATTCAGGAGACCTAGCAATAGGACCAAGCTGGTCTGCATGTCCCAAGAGTATTCAAAATTCTCAAAAACTGACATACCCAGCACGAAAGAGAAAAGGGAGGCGAAAGAGCTGGGAAAAGTATCCCCCCCTGCTTCCCCCAAATACTGAGTGCATTTAATAATAAATTCCCTGAGATATGGGCAGGAAAACAGTGCCAAATAAACGCCCCAACATAACCATTTGAACAGTGATGCTATCATATCATAAGTTGATATCACACAGGACAGCAGAATTATAACCCTGATGCCTCTCCCAGAGGTGATAAACAGCATCACAGGGAGTACCTAGAGCATGTAAGAGCTCACATAACACAGTCATGAAAACAAATGAAACAACATTGTGCCCAGCAACTAATACAAAATGGCTCACAAGGGATGAAATACCAGTGTCCCTGAGAGGTCCCAGGGACAATTAACCCTATCTAAAAAGGGTAGAAAGGAGGACCCTGGGAACTACCAATCCGTCAGTCTCACCTCTGTGTCTGGGAAGATCATGGAACAGATCCTCCTAGATGCCATGCTTGGGCACATGAAGGACAGGGAGGGTATCCATGACAGCCAACATGGCTTTACGATGGGCAGGTCCTTCCAGACTAACCTAGTGGCCTTCTATGATAAAGTGACTAGGTCAGTAGATAAAGGATAACTTGTGGATGTGATCTATCTGGATTTCTGTAAGGCTTTTGACACAGTCCCCCACAACATCCTGATTGCCAAATTGGAGGGGTACGGATTTGATGGGTGGACTGTTCAGTGGATAAGGAACTGGCTGGATGGTCGCATCCAGAGGGTGGTACTCAATGGCTCAAAGTCCAGATGGAGACCAGTCACAAGTGGTGTTCCTCAAGGGTCCGTGCTGGGGCCAATACTGTCTAACATTTTTATCAATGATAGAGACAGAGGGATTAAAGGCACCATCAGCAAGTTTGCGGACGATACCAAGCTGTGTGGTGTTGTCGACACACCAGAGGGTCATCCAAAAGGACCTGGACAGGCTGGAGAGGTGGGCCCAGGTGAACCTCATGAGGTTCAACAAGAGCAAATGCAAGGTTCTGCACCTGGGCCGGAACAATCCTCACCACCAATACAAACTAGGGGGTGAGGTATTGGAAAGCAGCCCTGAGGAAAGGGACTTGGGGGTGCTGGTGGATGAGAAGCTGGACATGAGCAGGCAGTGGGCAGCTGCAGCCCAGAAGGCCAATCGCATCCTGGGCTGCATCAAAAGATGCGTTGCCAGCAGGTCCAGAGAGGGGATTCTGCCACTTTACTCTGCTCTGGTGTATTGTGTGCAGGTCTGGAGCCCTCAACATAAGAAGGACATGGACCTGATGGAGAGGGTCCAGAGGAGGGCCACAAGGATGATCAGGGGGATGGAGCACCTCTGCTATGAGGACAGTCTGAGGGAGCTGGGGTTGTTCAGCCTGAAAAAGAGGAGGCTCCGGAGATACCTAATAGCGGCCTTCCAGTACCTGAAGGGGGCCTACAGGAAGGCTGGGGAGAGCCTGTTTCCAAAGGCCTGTAGTGACAGGACAAGGGGCAATGGCTTTAAGCTGGAGGGGGAGAAGATTTAGATTGGAGATTAGGAGAGGGTTCTTCACTGTGAAGGTGGTGGAGCACTGGAACAGGTTGCCCAGGGAGATGGTTGAGGCCCCATCCCTGGAGAGGATGAGGCTTGATGAGGCCCTGGGCCACCTGGTCTAGTTGGGGGTGTCCCTGCTGCCTGCGGGGGGGTCGGACTAGATGGCCTTTGGAGGTCCCTTCCGGCCTGGGCAATTCTATGATTCTATGATTCTATCCCCGCCAGACCCAGGACAGCATCTTTCAGAAATGCCTGTGACGAAGGAAGAAGCCAACCATCTCCAGGGATTTTGCAGGCCATTCACAGAACATGAAAAACAGTACAGTCAACATTGAGAAAAATTATAACTAATTTTTAAATTGCAAGTCAAATCCTGAATATGAGGAGAAAGTAGAACTGCAAAAGAGCACTGTTTGGGCAAAATGTTTGTCACAGACAAATTTTACAATAGAGCTTAATACAGTATTGCGTTCATTGCATGTGGGATTTTGCTGCATTGTAACATTATGAAATACTGAACAAAAAAGATTGCTAGATGTCTTTTCACATGATGTGATACAACTTGAATATTTTTGTTAATTTAATTTGTCCAGTAAGCCCAGATACCAGATTCTGCTTCTGTGTAAAGTTCTTATGAATTATGTTCTTGACGCTGAATCTCATTGAACCTCATAGAATTATTTTACATCTGTACTGAAGTACTTGGGGGAGAAAAATTTTATGCACTTCATGCACTGGCAATATGAGCAAGACATGAAACAAAGTGGGGGAGGGGAGAGTTGCATATTACTTTTTAGCTCTGCAGTTTGACCATTAGTTTCCAGGTGCATTGGGA